>NW_026990020.1:0-42500 GCF_036417665.1 Passer domesticus | reverse complement strand
ACCCGGCTCACCTCCCGGGGGTGGTACGCTGTCCGATTGATTGGTGGCTGTCGGGAATGTATTACGGTCGCGAAATAAATTTTATTTTTAATTTTTTTATCAAAATTGGCTATTTTTCATTTATAACACAAGGAAATAAGGAATTGTCCATTTCAAAAAAACCTCATCATTTTTTTACACTACCTCCATCAGTAGCCTTTTTATCTGAAGCTTTAGACTTGTAGCTCCCTCCCTCTTGAAAGGACACACAAGCCAATGCCACTGTTGACTGCTTGTGGTTCCTTGTCATGCCTCTGTGCACATTGCAACCATGTCACCAGCTCACAGAGGGGTCCCTGCACTGTCACCAGCACCATTTCTGGGGAGCTGGCAGTCACTCCAAGCAGCCCCACACCCACATCCCTGGAATGCTGCACCTGACCAAGAATATACTGACCCAGCTTGACAGAGCCATTGGTTCCGAGAAGGATGTTGCAGCTCTTCAGACCTCGGTAGATCATGTGGTTTGAGTGAAGAAAATCCAGTCCTCTCAGGCACTGAGAGAGAAAACAGAAACAGGAGAGCAAAACTAAGTGATGTGATTTCATCACAAAAGAAAGGAAACCGCTCTAAAAGATTCCCTTTCGCCAGGGGAATGGGGAGTAATGGCAGAAGACAGTGCCACTGAGAGGAAGAGCTTGCTGCTGCAACACTTGCAGAGCAGGACCTTTCTAAGGAAAGGCATGTCAGCTTTTGAAAGAGCAACAGCACCTGCTGTTGTAGACTGTCCCCTGCAAACCAGCCAGGATGACTGCTGCTGCAGGGGATGTGCTCTCTCCAGACAAGGGTTTGCCAAGAAATAAAAAACCCCTGGGGTGTGAAGTGGATCACTTTTGGGTGGGAGTAATTAATTAATTAAAATGGGCCTGTTCAACACTATATGGCTATGAATTTGATATTCCTTCCTGGCTGCTATCAGCAAGCAACATTGTAGCTGTAAAACAGAACTTTCATTTCTTGCAAGCTCAGAAATGGACAAGTAGGAAAGAGCCAGCAACATTGTTGCTATTGCTGCAGCAGACAGGGAAAACCAGAACTGGGCAGAATCCCATCCAGTGCTGGAAAAGGGCAGGAGATGTTGTGCAGAAGCCCCCTTGCTGGCTGGAGAAAGACAAAAAGAAGAGGGCTTCTCCTCCTGGCATACCAAAAACACCTACAAGCCCCAGGATGCAAGTGAGCCACTCCAGTGTCTAAAGCACTTGGATGCACTGAGGGCAGGTTTGGCAGGGTAACAGCCCTTGTGCTGAGCACTGTCATATGGGCATCTATGGAAATTCTTCAGTTCTCTTTCTTCAGATTTCTGAGATTGAAATTAGGAAATATCCACTCCTTTTTGTTGTTGTTGTTGTTGTTGTTGTTGTTGTTGTTGTTGTTGTTGAAGTCATGGGAATTATTTTCTTTGGGCGTTTCTCTCTGGATTTTCTTTTGGCCGTCCTTGCTGGCCCTCTATACTCTTCTGTGTCTAGTCAAGGTGACAGCTCGCTCCGGAATTTTTAAATAGGAGGAACATGAAATCTTCCTTTCTCACTCACCTCAGGAGCAGCTCCACTGAATACATGTTTTATGTGACCTGTAGTGGGCAGGGAAAATGAATCAGATGCTGTGAGAAAAGTTCCTGGCCTGGTGAATCCCACACAAGAGGTCAATCCAAACAGAGATTATTTTCCCTTTCACTACATCCCTCCAGGAGACACATTTCATTCACAAAGCCACCAAGAGATCAGGACAATGTTCTTGCTTGTGCCTACACTTCAACCTCTTTAGTCAGCAAAAGAATACAAACACGATCAAGAAAATACAAATTCTTCTTTAACACTCAATATTCCTGTTCTAGTAAACACTTAAAATAGCTTCTAAAATCCTCTCCTTCAGGTGCTTTTTAAAAAAAATCAGTTGCATGCACTAATTCTCATTAACTTGCTGTAAACAGTTGCCCAGTAAAGCTTCCCCAAAATTCCTCTGAGCTTTGGCTGTTCTATTGTGAAACAGCACAGCAGCAGCTGCAGGGCTCAGGAGGAGACACTCACTGGTTTGGAGTTTGCACTTCTTTGCAAAGGGAATCACTCTTTTAGCACTAGGTAAAGGGTCAAGTTAGACAATCAAATTCTTTCATGACCAAATTTAGAAAGAAAGAAGCTTTCCCTGAATTCTGGAAACAACTGCAACTGGGAACAACAGAGTTTTTAGAAGGCCTTCCGAGAAGTTCTCCCAGTCTACAGTTTCAAAGCTGTCTTGTTTGTCCCAGCAAATTGAGGAAATGACAGACCCTGTTGCCACAGACTCTCCCAGGGAGGGAAGGGAACCCCTGCAGGTTCCCTGGCAATGCTGCCCCTGTGGCTACAGACACCCCCTTTTTAGCTGAACAAATTGACAGGAGCTTTATTAAACCAGTGGCATCCTAATGCTCTTTCTGTTTCTAAATCAGCTCAGTCACTAAGAAGGAGCAGGAAGACATACAAAAGCCAGGTTATGTTACACCCTAACCTAAGTAGAGGGGAAATCTCTACTTACGTGCCAGGTGAGTCAGAAAATAGCCGGAATAAGTCACGCCATAAACAGTAACCACTGCAGCAGCAAGCTGCTGAATCATTGTAGCACTGCCGTGCAAGTTTGCACACTGTGCTCCAACACTAGAACAAACAAGGCTCCTGTCAGTGTGCAGCTGCCCACTGACAAATGCCTCAAGGCGCAGGGTGCTCCTGCTCTGAGCAAGCCCTAGGGCTGCTCTGACACTGAGGCCTTCCGTGCACCAAGGCAACCTTCTCATGTCACCACTGTGACGTGGCAACCATGCCCTGACATCACAAAGCAAACGCTCCATGCTGGTCTGTGACTTTATGCAAAGCAATAACCAACCTTCCCCACAGCAAACACAAAATAGCCTGGGAAGTTCTCCTCTGCCACAAAGCAGCACAAATTGCCCTCCTGGGCCAAACCCCATTGTTCAAGGGATCCAAGAGCAACTCCAAGAGTGCCCCAAGCACCTACAGCCTGTAGCCCAAGTGAGCACTCAGATGGGACCCATGTAAAGGAAACCAGATCGAGAAAATGGCCCACAGCATTGCACATGTGAGAAACGACTCTCACTTTGAACATTTTAAAGGTTTATTAAACCTTAACAAAGGACTGAACAAGGAAAAATGTTCAGAACTGGCAGTCTCTGTGACTTGCAGCCACATCCTCATCTACAAAAGAGATACTCTGCCTTTGATAGCCTTAGCCCCTCCAAAAGTTTGGTCAGTCAACTCTTTCTCTGCTATCCATTGCTGGAGATTACTTTCTTACATCTTGATTGGACGTCAGGTGTTTTACACCTCGCCTCCTGGTCACAAGCCAGCCCTCCCCAAATGCCCTGACTACCAAGGTTATTACAAGGGGGAGGGGAAAGAGGACAATGGGAGGATATATTACGATAACATCACTTTACATTTTTACATCCATATAATATCTATCTCTTAATTGTGAGAGCCAACCATTACGTTACTCATCTGTAACACACAGAGCCAGGAGAGAAGCCACTGTTGGCAGAACAGCTGAAATAATTGCTAACAAATCTCCCCATATATTTGCACGTTTATCGGACATGCCCAGGGCTCCTGTGCATGTACATCTCTGCCTTTAGTCCCCTTTGGAAGCACTCACACTGGCAGCATCTGCCCAGCAGCAGCAGCTGCTCCAAGCTGGGAATGTGACTGGAGGTGCTGATTTCCAGAGGCTTCTGTGTGCCAGGGGAAGGCAAGGCAGGAGCGGGTTGAATGGCACTGGCGCTGCTGCTGCTCTGTGCCAGGGAGCCCCGGCTGGGCAGGGCACGGTGCCCTCTGCGCTGCGGGCTCTTCCTCCTGCCACAGCTGGGCACACCTGGGAACAAGGCAGGACAACTTGTGGGGAACCAAGGGCTCTGTGGGAAACCAAGGGCTCTGGGCTCTGCTCTGCACACACCCAGGACACCTGCAGTAAAGAGCTCTGGAGCCTAAGAAGAGAAACCAGAGGGAAACAGCTGGAAAAGGTTTCATTGGGACCTTTCTTACCTGCTAACAGAAGTTGCCAAAATGAAAGGTTACCAAGCAGGGCCTGATCCCTGCTGCCAGCTCAGGGTTAGAAAGAAAGCAATACTTTGTTTCAGTGTTGGGTGTGTAGGGAATCACTTCCTTAACACATGCACTCCCAGCAATCTGACTTACTAGTTTGTATCCATGGAACTAAGACATATTCAATACTTTGCTGAAACTCATAGGCTAAACATTACTCCACTTTATTTGACATATTTAAACCTCTTCTCAGAATTTATTGACATCAGAGTAGGAGTGTCCTGTAGGTCCCTGGTGGTTGTTCAGGAGGAGACCCACAGGTTCAGGAGGAGACCCATGCAGAAAATAACTAAAAGACAACTGGGCTTGCAAAGCAAATTCATTCCATTAGCTGCAGTAGCAAATAATACATACCAACCCCTGGATACCAAAAATCCGCTGAGCGGGAGAAGGAGCAGGAGCGTGGTGCTCGGTAGGAGGCACAGGTAGGCAGTGCACTTCCAGGACATCCCCTGGATCAAAACGGTGTGCATCTCATCCTTCTCACCCCTCCACCCCAGACCAGGCCTTCTATCTCCTGCTCAGGAGTGGGATTTTCCCAGTTACAGCATCAGCTCACACATGGCCGGCGTGTGAGATGAGGCCACCATGGCTCACCATACTCCATGACTCCCTGCCAACAAGGGCTCCATGATGCATTGTTCCCCTTTCAAGGCTGAACTGCCCACCCACTGACCAATACATTCTTTCTCTTTCATGGGTCAAGTTCCCCCCTTTAAACAATACACTTTTCTTCATTGTCTTGTCAACCTGCTCAAACATGGATCAAATATGGCAGGACCTCGGATCTTGGGTTTCCTACTGTCAGGATGATCCAAGTGTCCCTTTTCCCTGCCCGATGGTCAAAGGAAGAGTCGGAATTCTTTGGCTCTGATTCACAAGATGGTTCATTATCTAGTATCTAAAATATTTTCTCTCAGATTCACAGAGGTCTGATCTGCAGGTCTGTCAAGGGCACACTGCCCTGCCCTGAGGAATTGCTATCTCTTGATACTAAAAACTACATGTACTTTATTTACAGTTATTTTCCAATACCTATCACCTATGTTAGACTGTCTACTTCTACTCTAAACCAATCCAAGAGTGCCAGCACAACCCAGAACATGGACGTTAGGAAGGAGAAAGAAGAAGGACAGGGAACACCCAAATTCCTCCATCTTGGGAATCCAAGCCCCTGTTCTAAAAATCCCAAAATTCTACTTTTCACCCTGTGACAACTACTATTATGCTACTTCAACTTCTGTGACTTGGGATTCTTCGTACAAGGTTGTTAATTTGCTCCATGGCTTAAGATCAAAATCCCAAGTGTCTTTGGCTTCCTGACAGGATCTCCGAGCCCCCTGCCAGGGCACCCAGAGGGATGTCCTGGGTTCTGACACTCCAACACGACTCCTGTTCCTCACACAGTCATTTAGGAAATATCTCAATCTTCAAATTCGCCTCTGCTAGTCAAGAGACTCCTAAAACCACTTTCTTCCCATTCAATGCATTCCAGCTATCTTCTTAGCAGGACCTCTCTCTTTATTCTCAAGGCTAAGATAGCCACTTGCACACATGAATCACTGCAATGGGGGAATACAGGGTTCAGCACTGCCCATTAAAGCTAAAGGAATTCACAAGACTAAGCCCTATTTGTTACACTTCATGCCGCTCCTTCCTTTTCTGGGAATCAAACACAAGCATTTCATCAATACACCCTGCAAGTGCTCTTGGTGAGTGACACCACATTGCTGTGTCAATAAAGCAGCTGGGACTCTGTCTCTTCACGCAGGGAAGGCCAATTCTTTATTCATATAACACATTTTTATACATTTTTCACAGCTCTCGTGTTCAATTCCAACTGCCTGGTAGTTTCCTTGACACACCATTCATTGCTTAGAAGGTGTTTTTGTGTGTACATGCTAAGACTTTCTCTTTTACTCAGGTGTTTCCATTTTTCCTCTGTGGACTCTCAGGGGTCAGATTTCTTGTTTATTACAGATGCAAACTGTTTTCTAACTACAACAGCTTGCTGTGTTAACTGCACTCATTCTTATGATTTTTCACATGGGAAGTTAGCTAGCTGCACATAGAAGACATAACAGGCCAGCTGGTAATTGAGCAGAGCAAGGCCTGATTTTATAAGGCCTTTCTTTCCTAATACCCCTACCTGTGTGCAGCACATGGTGACTTTCTTTCAGAAATTAATCAGGAAAACACAGATTGCCTAATGAAATTATTCTGCTCTTTTCCAAATCAGTTCACTACTCAAGTACAACTTCAGGCACATCCCCAGTTCCCTCTCTCCCAGCAGCTCAGAGCAGCATTGCACAGCGCTTACTGTGCTCCAGAGAGCACAAAGCAGGCTGGCCTGGTGGCCCTGAATATTTCTGCAGAACACTCTGCATTTCACACCTTTGCTGTGGCTCAGGGCAGAACTGCAGGCCTGCAGGTGCTTCCTGGCAGAGCTGTGGGAGGCACTGGCTCCTGCAGATGGGAGCTGCCAAGCTGTCAGTGCCTCAGGCTGGCCTGGCTTGCCCTGGCACAAGTGCCGTGCCTGAAGGACGCTGCCCTGTGCTCCAGCCTGCCCAGCAGCCCGGCTCCCTGCGCCGCTGCCCAGAGTGCTGCACACACTGCTGCCCTTTGCCAGGAGTCACAGGGCAGCCGGCACAAGAGTAGGAATCCTCAGCCAGGCCACCGGCCCTGGGCTGCCCCTGGCCTTCCTCTGCTCCTGGGCAGACTCCAGACGGCCAATGCCTCCAGTCTGGGCTGTGCCCAGCACGGCTACGCTTCCCCTCGGGAGCAGCCAGCTGCCACCTGGGCTCTGAGAGCGGAGGATTCGCCCGCTGCCAGGAAGAGGCACCCAGGGCCCGGCTGCTGCCTCCTGCAGCTCCAAGGGCCTCCTTCCAGCCTGCCTCTGCCCAGGCTCAGGCTGCTCCGGGCTCTGCCAGGCCTCTGCTGGGGCTGCACCCCGGCCAAGGCCGGGCCCGCTCTCACCTCACAGGCGCTGCCAGCTCTGCTTGTTTGTGCTTTTTCCCTGCCTATTCCTTGCAGGTTCCGCGAGGAGAGGATCTTGCCAGTCAGGACTCCTGGGCCCAGGCAGGAAAGGCGGAGCGGCAGGAGAGCACGGACAGAGTGCACGGCGCCCAGGAGTTCAGGTGTGTGTTGAGCTTTCTCGCTTTCTCTGAGCAGGGCTGGGCATTGCTGGGCTTTTGGAGGCCCAGTGTCAAAGAACAAATTTGGCTTTCTCCTTGTTGGACTTGCTCAGCACAGACGGGGGAAGGCAGCCCAGGACAGGTCTGGCTGCTGAGCAACCTAGAGCACAGCTGCCTCCTGGGACTCACTCCTTAAACCTTGACAAAAAGCATTCCAAACTAGACCAGAGTAAAAGCAAGGGAGGCTCAGGCTGGGCTTAAGGAGAGCAAAGCATTGACCTGCAAAGGCAGTCATGCAGCATAAGAAACATCTCAGAGAGCTTGTGCAGATTCCAGCCCTAGACATTCCGAAGCCCCAGCTGGATAGGGCCTTGAGCAGCCTGTCCAGATGCTGACCCCAAGTGCTTGGAACTGAAGACTGGGCTAGAGGCTTCCTGGCATCTCTGCCAGCCTAACCCATCCTTTGATAATTGGATTGGAAAATCCTCCCCACCTCCTCCCCAAGCTATGGCTTGCAGGCTCTTTCCTTGTTTCACTAGTGAAAGCAAGAGTAATTGTGGCAGTACTCACCTAGACTTAGCAAGCATGTCTTAGCCATAGAAGAACTTTTGCAAGTCCAGTATCCACTGTAATCAGAAAGGAGTGTAAGAGCTAGCAGGCAGGAAGCTGTTACTCAGCTGAGAGTACCTGAGCTTTCTGGAAGTGTTCTGTGGCTTCTGGAAGCTTGTTTGACTTCCTCAGTGGTGACTCCTTCACCTACATGAACAACAAAGAGAGATGCTAGTATAGGGAGGGAATTGCAGCATTCTCTTGAGGTGGAAGTAGAGGGCTGTTGGAAGCCCCTGAGACTGCCTTGTGTGGGACATGCTATGCAGTCCTGGTCTTGCAAGGAGACTGTGTTGCAATTAAAGGCTTGTTTGTCTGCTTGCCGTAGGTGGAAGGAATTGGCTGCATTTGAGAGAAAGCGCCACTCCTCACTGGAGAGGGCGTCTGAAGTGGCGGCACCGACAGCAGAGGAATGGCAGCCTCAGAGGGATCTGCTGAAGGAAGCGGTTCCTCTGGCCGTGCCAAAGGTATGCTCACCTTGTTCCTAGGCAGCACTTGTGGGAGAGGGATTTGTCCTAGCAAGACCCCCCCGAATGCTGCTTCTGGCAGCAAGCTGAGACCAAGCCTGTGTTGTTGTTGTTGTTGTTCCTCTTGAAAAATGGTGCGCCCCCCCACTGCCAGGTTTTCCGCCGGCAGCGGCCAGCCCACAGGGGCCTGGAGAAGCTGCTGCAGGAGTTCTCCCACCAAGGGCACACCCTGTCCCAGGTGTGCAGAGAGAAGGCGGTGCTGGCACAAGAGAACGCTGCCCTGGAAGCCCGACTGGCAGCCACGGAGCGAGACCTGCGAGGCCTTTCAGAGCAGCTGGCAGAGGCCAGGTAAAGGCAGGGAGGAGACCCTGGGTGGGACATTACTGAAGGTCTATAGTTACAAAAGTGGTGAGCATTATGCCAGGATTTACTGCCTGCTGTGTGCTCTCCAGATGTTTCTTGGGCAGAGAAGCAAAGAGATACAAGCAAAAAGGGAAGGATACTGTGATGTGAATCTTACTTTTCTGCCAGCTCAAGCTCTCAAAGCTTTTTTTGGGTGCCTGCTTGGGACCCCTTGCACATTCCTGTGACAAGTGCAAAGCAAGCCAACTTGGCACTCAGTTGAGGACCAGGGACACTGTGCAGATGTTTGCTGAAACCAGAAGTTTCCCTCTGGTTTTGCTTTCTCCTTCAGTGCATCTGACCATCAATCTTTGCTTGCCAAGCTGTTTGACATGGGGTTTTTGGAATTCAAGGCTCTTAGATGTGAATGTTGTGAGCAGGGCGCTGACGCTTCAGGTGAAGCTGGAGGGTCATGCTGAAAATCTTGAGAGCCTGCAGAGCTGACTCTTGTGAAGGATGGTGCAGAACCTAGAACTGCTTATAAACAGCAGCAGCAGCAGAAGGGAAAGGTCTTGTGACTTCTTGACAGTGTCTGGGGATTCTTGCTGCACACTGATTCTTGCCCACTTGTCCAGTCACCTCTGTAACCTGTCAAGGATCATTTTGGCTGATCCTTCTTCCTTTTTAAAGAGTGCCCAGATATTTGGGCACTGCAGCTTAGTTAGGCAAAAATAAAGGTAGCAAGTGGTCTTGTTTATCCAATTCCAGTCATTTAATTGGCTGGATATCTGTCCCTCCTCCTAGAGAGTTCTTGTGCAGATAGAAACCTACTTCTGGTTTCCTACTCATGCTGCTAGAAGCCAGAGGTTTTGCTATATGGTTTGGTGAATTCCTTTAGTCCCTTTTACTTAGAGAGTGCCTGGCCAACAAAGTACCTATACATCCACTATGAATGGCATGAAGCATTGAGGAGTCAGCCAGGAGAGCCCTGTTCTGTCCTGCACCTGCAGAGTGACTTGGAAGTGCTGATGAGCTCAGGGCTGTGAGCAGAGGCTGGGCTTTTTTCCCTTTGCAGATACTTGGTGGGCACACCCATGTGTGATAGGTCAGGCAACAGCAATTTCAGCTTTGGTTGCTGAGACCAAACTGAGCTGGGCTAGGTCATGAGGAAAGGTTGCCCAGTCACGTGGAGGGGCCTGCTTTGCTGTGTAAAGTGGCAAAATAGTCCTGCCGTATCTGAGTTTCCATGCAAGCCATTTTGCATACTAAGGTGTAGGGATCTTAAGGACATCTTACTGCAGAGGCTGCCCCTGTGTGCCAGGAGCAATTGCTCTTCATCTTCACGCCTTGTAGGTCAGAGAAGGAGAGCCTGCAAAGCAGCCTGCTGGAGACTCAGCAGCACTTATGGGAGCTGGAGATGGCCAGGAGCCGTGTGGAAGCCCAAGTGCACAGGGCCAGGCAGGCCAAGGAGGCCATACTGGGTGAGAGCCTGGTGTGCTTTGTTTCTGCTGATGGCCCTGCCCCGTGCAGTGGCTGCCAAGGCAGCTCTGTGCGCAGGGCTTCTGAGCAGTGAAGCAGCTGAGGGCAGGTCCCTCCTTGCCTGAAACTGGAAGGGTTTAAGGCCAGCAGATTGCTCTGCTTGTGGAGTGTCTGATTGCTGCTGTGTGTCATGTTTGCAGAGGATGTGAGGGGCCTTCGTCGTGAGCTGCTGGCTGTAAGAGCTCTCAGCCAGCAGCAATGTGAAGACATGGCTGAACAGCTCCGCTGGGCACAAGAGCAGTGCTGCAAGGCTCTGAGACTCTGGCACTCTGCCCAGGAAGAGGAAAAAAGGAATCTCGTGCAAGAACTGGTAAGAAACAAGAGGCACCTGAAGATTTCAGGCGGGTTTGGTGGGCTGTCTCAGCAGAAGAGCAGCCTGAGTATGTGACATGGCCACAAGCATCTGCTGTAGCCAGACGTTGCTGGGCCAGGCAGCAGGGGCCTTCAAGGGCTCATACTTGAAGGCCTGTGAAGAGCCAGAGGACAATGCTGGGACAGAATATGCATGCACAGGTTGAGGATGGGCATCAGCCAAGTTCCCCAGGAGGCTGGGTGGTCGCCACCCAAAGCATGGCAGCGAAGGGGCAGGATCTTGCCCACAGCCTTGTGCCATGCAGCAGGCGGCTGCTGACCTTGCTGCCAACTGCAGTCCCAGCAACTGGGTTCCTTGCTTTCTGTCCTCCCATGGTGGACAGATGTCTTTGGGCCTGAATCATATGCAAGAGGCCCCGTGTTGCTGGTATTTCAGCTGGTGGCCTGCCTTGTGACTGGATCATTGAGGCGCTGGCCTCATCCTCATCCTGCAGTCCATGTGCAGCTCTTCCTTGATCAAAGGGCAGGGGGAATGTGAGCACAGAGCCTCTGAGAACAGGCAGAAATGCTGAGGAGAGAGGGGCTAGAAAACAGGCAGCCATGAGAGCAGGGAAGGAAGGTGGCATCTCCTTCCTTCCACCTGCTGACACTCCCTCTACATTTTGGGTTAGAACAGCATTGCTGGAGGGCACAAAGTCATGACTCATGTGCACTTTCCAGGTGGGGGGGTTGGTGGAGGGATGAAGCTTCCATCTCTTTCTATGGGGAGCATTGCTTGTACTTCATCAGGAATTGTCTGTTCCACTCATCAGGAGAGACAACTGGAAGAGCAGCATGTGGAGGCACGGAAGCAGCTGGAGGAACGGGCAAACTTCCTGGCAGAGGTACAGAGGGAGCAGGAGAAAAGGCTGCTTGAGATGAAGGGGGAAATTGCCCTCATGCAAGCTGAACAAGAAAAGCTACTAAGCAGAGGCAATCAAGAGGCACAGAGTGTGGAAAGAGAGTTTGTGTGCTGTTTTGGACTCCTCTGGGCTCCTTATGGGCACTGCTTCCCTGGGCACTTTCTGTCTGGGTGGAATTGTCTCTTAGGTGGCCCCATAGAAATACGAGCATGAGAACAAAATGCTTTTGGAAGTGAGAGCACATCAGTTTTGGTTGCCACACAAGTGGAGTGTGGGAAGTTTAAAGCCATCTTCTCTTCCTTTGTGTGCAGGTGCTGCAGGAAGAGCAGCGTCAGAAGGCTGCTGTCATCCACAAGGTGTACCAGCTGCAGAGAGAGCTGAAGCAAAGTGAGCAGCTGAGGCAGAAGTTGAATGAGCAGTGGCAGAACGGGCAAGTGAGCCTGAGTAGGCAGGCAGCAGAGGGAAGGGCAGTGGTGGGGGCAGGAACTGGAGATCTGAGGAAGGGGAGGCAAGGACTACTGCAGGCCCTGGAAGCACAGAGCCTGGCAGGCTCCAGTGCTGAGCAGCAGGAAAAAGAGCTGGGATGCAAGGGTTAGAGCTGGGTAGAGAAGCAGGAAGAAGTGGCTGAATAGAAGTGCTTTAGAGACTGGAAAAGAGGAAACCTGAGTGTGATAGCAGGTGCCAGTAAGATTTCTCTTGATGGAATATCAAGGTCATGCTGCAGGCTGAGCTGCAGGAAGCTGAGAGGAAGATGAGGGCAATGGAGAAGAGGCACCAAGAGGAAATGGAAAGGATGCACAAGGTCCTGCTGCAGTGCAGGCTGGCTGAAGAAAAGCAGGTGAGTGAAAGAGCAGGAGGCACTGCAGTCCTGCAACAAGTGGTCTCTGCCCTTGCTGCCTTTCCCCTGCAGAGCAGCAGTGGATGGGGGCAATGTCTCTGACTGCTGTGCTCTGTGGGCTCCATGGCAGCTGGACAGAAGGACACTTCCTGGGCTGCTGAATCTCAGCTGCTGCCCTGGGCAGCAGGGCTAGTGCTGTGGCCAGTGGGCCAGCAATCCTGTGAATGTATTTCTGCTGGCCTCTTAGTGCTCCCTTTGTTTTTTGAGGGGCTTGTTCAGGTGAGCATGGTGACCCACACAGATTCTGAGCAAGTTGTCCCTGTCCATGGTGACTGCAGTCCTCAGAACGGGCTGAAGTCTAAAGTTGCTCTTTCCCTTTCACACTCTCCTCTACGGCTGGCTGTGACAAGCTGTAGTCTCTGGCTGCTTGTGTGGGTTTGACTTGAGGAGGAAGAGTTGACAGCTCAGCCTGCAGCCTAGCACCAGTGCTGTTCCTAAGGGCTTGCCTTTGAAATGCTCTGTCTGGGACATCTCTGCCAAGCACCTTTCTGACACAAACAAATTTCTTCTCCCAGGTGGACGCAGGATCTGCCATCGAAGCTGCTGGTGCAGCAGCATCCTGCCAAGAAGCCTCCTCTCCACAGCCTGAAAACCAGAGCATGAGCAGCTCGGCCCGCTCAAGCCAGGAGAGAGAGAAGCAGTTCCTGAAGCTGCTGAGTACGTCCTGGGGATTTCTTGTGTGACCGAGCAGTGTTTTATAGTGTGTGAGCCTCAGCATGGGCTGGAGCACATGTTCCTCCTGCCTTTGGTGTCAGACAGACATTTTGGATCTCTACAGAAGACAGTGTTGTGCTTGGGGGCAGCCAGGCAGCACTTTGAGGCGTTCCTTTTGCCTTTGAGGGCAGCTGGGAGTGGGGGGGCTTTGCCTGAGCTTCCCTGTGCAGTGAAGACAAGAGCAGGGATTGTTTTGCAAGCAGCAGAAGGCTGCAACCCAGCCAATGACTCTGTGAAGGTGTGTGTGCTAGTCTGGCCAAACTGATGAGAACACTTGGCTTCCTGGATTACCTTTAGACTCCTGACCTGTCACCAGTCATTGGAGACAAAATACTTCCCAGAACTTGATTGTCTGTGGGGCTGGTTTAATGCTGGTGTTGTTTTTATGACTGTTAGTACTTCTACTGTTCCTTCTACAGTTTGGGTTTGATAAGAATTCTACATTTGGGTTAGCCTGACCTTCTGGATGAGAACATCATTTGATAGCACAAAGAAGAGAGGAAGAGGTCTTTTCAATGTGCCCTAAAAGCTAAAATGTTACATTGTTAGAACAATCCTGAGGTATCAGAGAGGAAGAGTTGTTTTCAAAGTGCCCCAAAAGACGAAAACCACCACACTTTTTTTGACAATCCCTGTTTGATATTTTTGTTGTATGCCTAGGAAGATGCATCAAAGAGACACATCCATGTGGCATTTCCAGATAGAACTGCCCTGCAGGCAATTCTCAGGAGGAAGCATGCAGCCCCTCTGCTGCGTGTTCCTCCAGTACCAGGCACTTTGTCACTGCTAATGCCCAGCTGGTAAACACTCTCGGAATACTAAGCATTGGCCTCAATCCCTGCACAGATTCCTGCACTCGAGGAAAGCACACCAAGGCCTTGGTGACTCTGCAGTACAGATGAGTTGCTTCTTACAACTAGTAAGAGCTGCCAGTGCAGTGCTGTCAGAGACTAACAGGTCAGGCACAGAGCAGAGCCCAGTTTACTCAGTGTCTGCCATCAGCTGTTGGGACAAAAGGTGGATTGATTGACTCCTCCGTGGGTCTGAAGAGAAAGACAACCATGTTCTGCCTTGAGTGGGGTCAACACCTTGTAACAGAGCTGGGTCTGCCTCTGGCTTCTTGACAGTGGCTGTCAGTGGCCGTTCATGGGCTTTGCCAAGCTTTTTGTCATCCTGCCCTGCCACTGACAGCTGCTGTGCCTGCAGGGGCTGGAGCCTTCCTCAGCTGTGGGGTTGCAGCTGCCGCCCCGTTGCTGCAGCTTTGCCTGGGCTGGTGAGAGGATCAGCATCTCCTTTGTGCAGGTGTCTGTGTCACGGCAGCGCCTGAGGAGCGGTGCTGTCCTTGTGACCCGTCTGGGCTGTGCCCTTTGGGAAGATGGGGCACGTGGGTGCTGTTCAAGGGGCCAAGGCCAGTGCCCGTGGCTGCTGCAGCCCAGGCTGAAGACCAGCACTTGTAGTTCTTCACTAAATGAGGAACGGGCAAAGTGGTCTTCAGAACTTAGCCTGCTCCTAAATAAAAGGGTTCTAATTCTTAGAGTCATTGTTCTTGGATGTAGCATGAGCTGCTGTTCTCTGAAAATGTCAAGGCATTCTTTAGGCAAACTGCTGAGAGGAAGGGAACATCCCCTCCTCTCCTGGAATTCACTTTGCAAGATTCTTTCTGCTCTGCAAAAAGCAGATGTTGATAAAAATTCATCCCAGATCCCAGGATGCATTGAATCTTTGGAAGTATGTAATCTTGTGCTGAATCTCCCAAGAGAGTGTTTCTTCCCAAGAAAATGAAGGCTCCTGATTTTTCAGCCCTCCTTCCCATTTGTAGATGACAGCCGCTGGCCTTGGTGCCTGTTTATCTTCTGATTTCTGTCTGTTCTGATGGTTTTTCCATGGGCTTAGTTTCCCCTCAAGGCAACCCTGCAAAGGAGTGTGGGAGAATCAGACTCTGTGCAGAGCTGCCTGTTTTGCTGGGGCTGCTGTTGTTGTTCTTGTTGATGTTATCATTAGCTAAAAGACCACAAATTGCTCAGAGCCCCAGAGAGTGGAGCTGGGTTTCAGATCTCCTGCAAGCTCAATCTCTCTGTTTAGAACTTTGCTTCTTGCATTTTGTTTCTTTCAGGGTGTGTGGTGAGTGTGGAAGATCCAGAAAAGAAGTACACTGGATGGGAACATCTTGGCAGTGGGTGAGTGCAGCCAGGAGTACAGAACCACGGGCCAGGAGTTTTGGTGGTGCAATAGCATGTGGGGAGTCAGGCAAGCTGCAAGCATCTTCAGAGCCTGGCTCCAGATTGTCCTTGTCTCACTACTGAGGCAGTACAAGGCATCATCAAAGATGACTGGATGCTGACAATGTCTTGGCTGCCTCAAGGAGCAGGACCTGGAAGCCCTCCTGTCCCTCCAAGATGTGGCACCAGTTTGCCTATTTTCCCAGGAGACATGGTTTTGTATGATTCAAAGTAATATGGCCACACTCATGAAGGAAGGAAAACCTGAGAGAGCAGGTTTTGTGTGTTGTTTCCCACCAGACAGCTGTCAGATAACAGCTCTCAGTAGCATTTCTTAGTAGTATTTTTCTGGAAACAATATTCAGTGGTCAGGAAAATAAGAAAGGCTGTGTGGCATTGCCTGAGTTTGGCAGGTAGGATGAAAAGAGAGCAGTGAGAAGGCCCAGCAGCACTGTGTGTTTCATTGCCTGGAAAGGCACGCCACAGGCACAGACACAAGAAGGAAAAGGCAGAGAAAACCCCCCCACATGCATAAGCTAGTGTGTACATTGAAGATTTCTAGCAGCCCTTTTTCTTCCTGTGGGAGCCAGCTTTTCTCTTGGACACTCTGCATGGCAGAGGGCTGCTGGGCTGCTGTGCCCTTGGCTGAAGAGTAGACAAAGCCCAGTGTTTTAGAGCCACTGCAGGCAGCACAGAGCTCCTGCCTGAGCTGCCTTTTGCTCCTCAGCACTGAACAACTTCTCTGCTCTTGCCACTTTTCTGATTCTAGGGGCTTTGGAGCTGTTTATAAGGCCTTCGACACTGCCACAGGACAAGCGGTGAGTGCCCGTGCAGATCTTGCAGCTCTTGAGTGCTTTCCCTGTGATGTGATCTGTGGCCAGAGCTTTGGGCCGCCTGTCTTTGCTGCAGAGGCTGTTCTGCAGAAGCAGTCTGTCTAGAGGCAGGCTGCAAAATGCATTTGGGACAGACTTTGTCCTTCCTACCTACCTGAATGAATGCAAGGATGGCCGTGGTGTCTTTCAGAGGACACGCTAGCTTGGACTTACTGGATAAATGTGCATAGATTAGCTGATGGCAAGAGCCATCATTCCAGACCAATTCCTCTTAAGCTCAGGTTCAGACACAGATATTTTGTTTTCTATCACGTGATTCAGTTGGAAAATACAATGCAAGCCCTTCAGAAAGAGAGATCTTGTCTGGAGCACAGTTTTGCCTTTGAGTCCTAGGGAACCTAGTTCACATACACACACACCTACACACACAGAGACAGAGACACGTGCACAGATGAATGAGAAGAAGTTGATGAAGAGCCTTAAATAATACAACCTTGTGTTGATCCTGTGTTCCACTAGAGAGATGCTCTCTGTTCTTAACAGGCATGGTGGTGTCTTGGAGAGTCTTGCTGCTCTTTGGGGCTAGAAGTTCCAAGTCCTGAATTCTCCTTTTTGACTCTCAGGAAATACATTCCATCTTCCTTGATAGTAAGGAATTAGAGAAGGTAGTTCCTTATCCAGCTGCAGAGCTGTGCTCAGGAACTGCACTTGGAGGGAGGTCTCGGAGGCGTCCAAAAGCCCCAAGCCCTGTGCTTAGAACTTGGGGCACATCCATAGTGTACCACAGAAAGGGTTATTCATTTTTAAACCCATTCAATAATTTCAAGTCTAAAGATTGTTCTTCAAAATTGCAAAAGCCAAACTGAAGAAGTGAGGATGTGCTGGGATTGTAACTTTACCTTGAGTCACTTTGCACTTTACACTTTTTTGACAGCATTTTCCCCATCATGTTTTATGTGTTTACTCTGGCACACAATTGAATTGGCAGCCTTCTCTTCACAGGAGAAAAATTACTTTTGGCTTCCAAAGTGTGTGTAAATGATAATAGTAGTGCTAAACAAAGTCTGTTTGAGAAGTCTGTGGGTGCAGAGGGTGGTGTTAGCGCTTTGTGGTTGATGGTTTAGAGTCCCTTTTTTCCGAGGTGACAAGGCATCCAGGCCCATGAGTGCCAGAGAAAGAGGCTCTGGTCATGTCTGTCCCTAAGAGCTTTTCATGTCATTGTAGGTGGCTGTAAAGGAACTTTATCTCCAGCACCAGTGCTGTGAGGGAATATTAAAAGAAATCCTGCTCGTGAGAGAAAATAAGAACGCCAATATTTTCAGCTACTTAGAAAGGTAAGTAGTTCTGGTGATTTTCTGGGAACGTTCATTTCCATACTTGCAAGGCAAAGATTTAAAAGCTCTTTAGCCACTGGCAGAAAATGGATCTTTCAATGAACATCAATCCACTCCTGCACCAGGCATGGGAGGAGTTTGCATTCTGTCCCCATGAATGCTTCCTGACATAAACAGCTTGAAGATTGATCTCAGAAACCTGGCTCTCTTACTAAGCCAGCAGCCTGTATGTTCACTTGCTGCATGTGGTTTTGCTGGTTTGGGGCATGATTTTTTCCAGGTGTTGGAGGAGAAAACATGCCAGAGATTATGTACCTTGTGCTGTTCCCACTATTTTCCATAGCCTTGCATGCCAAAAGACTAGGCTAGGAGACACATAATTTGCCAGGTCTGAAATTGTTTTGCTGTTTGTGACTGTCCTTTCTGCAAGGTTTTCCAAAGGGTGTTGGCAGTGCTGCACACCCACTTGCCTTTAGTAAAAGCTGTGAAAACTGTGTCTCCTTGCTGCTGGACGGAATGGTGCAATTTGTGTCTGAAGATGATGAAGCAGCTGCTGGGATGTGTCCACTTCCAGATTTCTCTTTTTCCTCACTAAACCTCCTTTTTCCCCTGCTTGCCACCTAAGCCGTCTCCTTTTCCATGGATGTGCCTTCCTCCTTTAGGTGGCACAGATGGCAGGCACTGGCTAGCCTAGGTGGAGTGTGTCTTCATTTGATTGCATCTTCATTTACCAGTGACCTGGAAAGAAAACTCAGCTGTAGTCTTTTCTTCCCCACAGCAATTCAGCTGTGCATGTTCAGCTCCACGCTGTTGCTTTCCTCTTGCAGCTACCTTGTGGATGAGGCTGTCCTGCTGGTGTTGGAATATATGGATGGAGGCTGCTTAGCTGATGTGGTCACTGTGAGAAGGATGGCTGTAGGACACATAGCAACAGTGTGTGGGGAGGTAAGGGGTCCTGCGTGTGCTTGGGATGGCATGGACAAGGCTCATCCTTTGAAAGCACTGCAAAGTGAGTGATTTCATGTTCAGAGCTTTCTTTCTGTGTTGTTCTTCTGCTTCAGAGAAGAAAGAGCATCTGGACTGAACTGCCTGCCAGTGTCCCTGCCCTTACTGTACTCTGTTCTTCACTCTTATCCACCATTATTGAACTCTCTGTCTCTTTTTCCTTTTTATTTTCTGTTCTGCACTTTGCCTCCCCAAGCCTTTGCCCAGAGCCTTTCTGCACTGCCTTCTTTGCCTGTAAGTGCAAAGGTGCTGCTGTGAGAGTTTTAAACCAGAGGCCAAGCCAAAGAGAGACTCATGTGTCACAGGTCTCCACTCCAAAGGATGGCATGGCACCCAGCATGGTGCTTGCTGCTGAAAACTGACGAAAGAGCTACTTCCAAGTCTGCTGTCGAGGCAGCCATAGAACCCTTGTCCTGCAGTCTCCCACCCGACAGTGATCCCCTTGGTATCCAAGGCAGGGACGTTTTCCTCTTTTGGCAAACCCTTGTTTGTCGTCCGGACGGGGAGAGCGCATCCGCTGCAGCAGCGCTCATTCTGGCTGGCTTTGCAGGGGACAGTCTGGAGCAACGACTGACTGATGCTTCCCCCTCCAAAGCTAATATGCCTTCCCTTGGAAAGATCCTGCTCTCCTAGTGCTGCAGCAGCAAGCTCTTCCTCCTGCCAGCACTCACTGCTCCTTGGAGATCTGTGAATCTTCAGGAACAGCCTCCTTCTGCATGTGATGAAATCAGATCAGGGTAACTCTTGGCCTCCTCTTTCTTTTTCCCCTGGCAGTGCCTGCAAGGCCTGGCTTTCCTTCATGCCAAGCAGGTGATCCACAGAGACATCAAAAGTGACAACATCCTTCTGGGCCGGGATGGCTCCGTCAAGCTGGGTGGGTATTCCTGCTGAGGCGCGGCGCTGCGGGGAGGCGGTGTGGGGCTGCTTTGGAGAGGTGCCGGGTGCCAGCAGTGGCTGCTGAGAGTGCAGGGAGTGCTGCGCAAGCCCAGGCCGCAGCTGGAAGGTGCTGAGTGGTCTAGAGAGCAACCAGGTATCCAGAGTAACTTTGGTTTGTGGGTGTTCCTTCCAAAGGGAGAGAGTTACAGTGTAAACGTTCAGGGCAATGAGGAAAAGCCAAGGTTTTGTGGGAATCGTGGGTGGGTTGTTACCTGTACAATTGCCCATGTCCTTGGCTGCAGCCCTGAGCAAGGAAAGCCCAGCTGCTTTTCCAGCTGGATTCAGCACTGCGTTCTGGGACTGAGAGTGAGAAGCCCTTTTCCTTGGTTTCCTACTTGAAGCAGTGTTTGTTTTCCTCCTCAGCTGATTTTGGCCTCTGTGCTGTGCTCAGCCCTGAGCACAGGAAACGGAGGTCGATGGTCGGGACCACTTACTGGATGGCACCCGAGGTCGTGAGAAGAGAGCCTTACGGCCCCAAAGTGGACACCTGGTCCCTTGGCATTGTGGGAATAGAAATGGCCACAGGAGAGGCTCCTTATATGCAGGAGACCAGTGTCAAGGTAAGGTGCAAATGTGCTCAGATAGCCGTGTCCTTCTGCTCCATGTCCATTAGAGAAAATCCCATTCCCACAGCTTGAAGTGCTTCCAGCAAGGGCCACTTCAAAAAAGGTCTCTGGGGCTCACATCAGCCGTCAAGGCAAGACCTGGTGCTGGAATAGCTGGGGCTGCACTGGGGCCTTTTTTCCTTTGCGAGACAAGGCTCATCTCTAAGCATCTGCTGGGCAAGAAATTGCCGCTGCAGACTGGAGTTTTAAAGATGGGGTCTAGGTGAGCCCTGAAGGATATGGAAGAATCACATAGAGTCTCATGTTTCCTTTTGCTTCAGGCCAGCTACCTGATAGGCAAGCAAGGGGTTCCAAATCTGCAGCAGCTCAGGCTACCCCCTGGCTTGTGTGAATTTCTGGGCTGCTGCCTGCAGATGGATGTGGACAGGCGAGGCTCTGCCAAGGAACTTCTGCAGGTACAAGACAAAGCGGCTGCAGGCCAAACAGCTGTTTCCTGCCAGGGTTTGCTCCTTGGCCAAAGTCCAGGGAATCAGATGGGCCCCCCACAGAGTAATCTCCACTCTGGGTGCTTTTCAAATGAAAAGCAAGTAGGATCTTGACTGCTTGAGGTTAGAAGGGCCCAGTGAAGGTCATCTAGCCCAGAACTTCAGCCACTGGCAAGGACATCTTCAAGTAGATCAGGTTGTTCAGAGGGCCATCCAAGCGGAGCTTGAATGTTGCTGGGTTGGGGCTCCTCCCAGCTCTCTGGGCAGCCTGTGCCAGTGTTCCAGCACTCTCCTCACAAGCAGTTTCTTCCTCAGAGCCAATCTGAATTGAGTGTCTTTTAGCTTAAAGCCGTTCCCCCTTGTCCTCTTGCAATTGGCCCTGCTAAAAGAAATGTCCCCAACTTTCCTAGAAGCCCCTGAAAATATTGAAAAGTCTCCTTGGGGCTTGCTCTTCTCCAGGTTAAACAGGCACAAGGCTCCCAACCCTTCCTCAGAGGAGAGCTCCTACCTTCTGGTCATTTCTGTGTCCCTCTTTTGCTCTCAGGTGCTGTATTCAGGTTTGCCTGGTAGCAAAGGAACTGAAGTATTGCAATGCTGGGGACGGGGGCTTGAGGAACACAATGAAAGCAGTCCCTGCCAAGCAGTTTTAGATTGGTCTGTGGGAAGGGGGGAGCTGGGGTGGAGCTCACTGTGAGCATCCGAGGGCACCCAGCTTGTCCCGCCTGGCCCACCCTTGGAGGTTTCTGCCAGCCAAACAGGCACAGCTGTGCAGGATTTGTGCCAGCCCCATGTGCTGCCTGGCCCCATCAAGTAGATGAGAATGGCTGTGGCTTTGCTGCCAGGTTTGGTGGCAGACAAGGAGCTGGTGACCAGGCCACTTCCTTGGCTGTGCCTGCTGTGAAGGAAGATGCCAGCCAGCACAGGAGGGAGTGGGGTCTGCTGAGGCAGACACTGCTCTTCCTGCAAGCCAGAGCTGAGCACATCTGCACCCTGCTGCTTGTGTCCTTGCTCCTGGCTTGCTGCTGAAAACCTGAATGTCCAGCTTTCCTGAGATCAACACGTGGGATCAACATTTTTCAGAGCTCTTGGGAGTCTCTTGACTTATAGCGCACATCTCTCTTGGACACTCAAAGAGCCCATGTCTGTAGAAAAGAGGAGCTTGAATAAGTCTGGTGACTTTCCTGAAAGGAATAAATCCTTAGGACAGCAAGCAGATATCCCACAGTGATAGCAGGACAAAAATCCCAGCAAGTGACGACACCACGAGGAATGGACTAGTGCAGTTCTGGGCCGTGTTTGCCTGTGCCAGCAGCATGCTGGACATGAAGGCAGCTGTGCTGCTGGTACCCTCAGTCCCATGTCTGTGTATTTCTGGGTGCTGGAGGAATCCAGGTCGACCCTGTTAGGAACTCAGTTTGGAAAAATGGTTCCTTTTTCCTTTGTCTCTTTTAATTTGGTTTGTTTTGTTTCTTTTTCCCTTTGGGCAGCATCCATTTCTGCAATCAGCGGAGCCTCTCTTAAGCCTCTTCTGACAGCCTGATTGCTGCCATCCCTGCAGCAAGGGAATGCAAGAAGCAAAGGAGATGACAAGGTGTGAGAGTCTGTCCGAAACGTCCCTCATTTTTTGCCTCTCGATCATCATGAAAGCCAAGACCAGCTGGGAAAGGGAAAGATCCTGTTCTGAAAATCCAGGTCTGTCTGGTCCACCAAGCCAGATTATTTCCTACGGGTGTGTTTGCTCAACTCATGGAACACTGCACCCAAGAAGGGGCAGTGTGCTCTCCTTCGCCTGCATCACCTAGCAACGCTAGTGCTGGAATTTCTCCACCCTCCTGACTTGGCTGGACTTTCTCTCTGGAATGACCTTTCTGGAGGTCACCACAAAAGGACCCTCCATTCACCGTACATCAACCACCGTGACAGATGGACTGAGATGGGAGAAGGTTCTCCCTCAAGGACTGAGATGTGCGACCCTTACATGGAAAAGCTCCCCTCTTTTCCCAAAAGGACTAAGACTGAAATCCCCACCGTAGGGTGAGGGAAGGCGTGCGTGGGGACCGGAGCAAGTTTTGCAAGCGACCACTGGACCGAGAAGACAATGGTTCCTGCCTACGACATCTGCTGCTGACGACGCCTGTTCCTGATGGACTACTGATGGACTCCTTGTACCCTTTATCAATAGACTATTTTGAAATGGGTCCCCTTCCCCCATTTCAAAAGGACTATAAAAAAGGTTAGACCTGACTGATACCTTTGAGATCTCCCCTGACGTGAAGACGACAGGCCTCTTCGTCGACCGGACTTCGAGGGACTTTGTCATCTGCACATCTGGTAGCTATATACCTCCTTGCCCTCCCTCTCTTCTTTTTCTTTTCCTTACTCTTTTCCCTTTCTTCATTCCCCTTCTCTCTAATGCATCTTTGCTATGGCTATTTAATAAAAGTACATGTATTTTTGATTTTACTGCAAATCCCCTTGTCGTGTCAGTTTTTGCACCCTGAGATCAGTGAAAAAGAACCTACACGAATCACGTCCTTAGGACGGATCGTGTCATAAATTGGATCTTGGGTCACGGATCTTGGGTTCTGGGGACGGAGGAGTCTGCAGGTTACGTGTAGTTTGTAACAGGGGAAGGACGTTTCACGGCAGCCGCACCTAAACCGTCAAGTTTCCCAAAAGGGGTTGAACAGATTTAGAAAGCAAGGGCTGTGATTCGAATTTCCCGCATACTGCACAAACCAAGGCGGAAAAATCATTCTCCAAACTCTTTTTGAGGGTTCTGTCTCCAGAATATCACAAAAGATCTCTTGGTGCAAAAGGGGAAAAAAAAACAAAACAAAAACCTGTTTCTGTTGTAAGAGTGTGTTTAACTGTCTGGGAAGGAAGAGACACCTTGAAGAAACTAAGCAGGGCCTCCCAGATTGATACTGTCTCTTCAACTGTGTGTGAGTGTTTAACTGTCTGGGAAGGAAGAGACACCTTGAAGAAACTAAGCAGGGCCTCCCAGATTGACTCTGTCTCTTCAGCCACCCAGGGAAAAAGTTGAGTGAAGGGAAAACACAGTGTGTGATTGTGTAACCGAAAACACCTTCCTGTTGTGGTCCCTAGTCCCTTCACAAGATGAATGAAGATTTTGGTGCCAAGGCAAAAACTGATTTTTACACACTACTTGCTAAACACAATGCAAAACCTTCACCAGGCGGAGAGGCCTGGGCAAAGAACAATTGGTTTAATTTAGAAAATGTTGTTGGTAGAATATGTTCTCTGCAGCATGAAACAAAATTTAAACTTGGTAAAGATAAAACCATCCTCTGCTCAGTTTTGGGAGCCTGCCTCACAGCAGCCATAGAAACTCGCTTTAAGCGAAGAAGTGAGGAAAATGCTATAATAGACTCCCTTCAAAACTTAGTTGGAGTTTTGCAATAACAATTAGATGAAGAAAGAAATGAAAATAATTTATTACGGGCTGCCTTGAGAGAGGTACATGTTGAAAATTCACAGAACTTTGATTCCTCAAAAGAAACAGAGGAGAAGGAAACTTCTCACCTTAATCAAAATTACTCCCAAAAAGAATTAGTTCTGATGAAAAATTTTGGAGAACACTGTTGTTGCAATAGCATGAAACCTCAAATTAAAACAGAATGCAACTATATTAATGATGAGGATTTTGACCCACATATAATCACTAAAGAAATCCCATACACTGCTACTGAATTAACAAAACTTGCAAAGCAGTATGGGCTTCTCTCCCACAAAACTGAAACAAAATCTCTCACTGGGAAAGTTCAAACACATTTGTCAGAACAAGAAGCCTGTGGGTACTGGGGACATGGAGTGTTCTTAACAACGGGAGACAGACGCATCCCATGGTCCCTAATTCAGCATATAGCTTATTGGACAGAGGGGCTTAACCTCTCGGAAAGGGGAAACCTTTTAACCATAGCTGGTACCCCTGACCAACTCCTGGAAAACATTCACAAAGCTGCCTGCTTGCAAATAATGCATGAAAGAAAACCAACTACAAGCTATGAGTCACCAATGCAATCACCTGTAAAGTCTAAAATTATGACCTCTTTAATTCAAAGGTTTACAGAAACACTTAAACCTATAGCAATTTTCCCTCAAAAACCCATAGCAGCTATGTCCCCTATAGAAACACCAGATAAACTTCTTAGTAACCAGAATAACCCATTTGTTCCCTCTTATGACTTGCCGAGAAAAGGGATAAAATGGGATTGGAGTCTTTCTCAAGAGAAAGCACTGCAATCGCTGATTTTTGAAGCAACAGCTCACCAAGCACTGGACCCTATCCATCCTACAGATCCCTTTCAGGTAGAGTGGGGATTTGCCTCCTCAGGGTTATCAGTACACATTGGGCAGCGGGGTCCCGAGGGTCCGACAAGGCCTGTTGGTTTTTATTCCCGTGGTTTCAAAGATGCTGAGAGAAGATACTCTACCTGGGAAAGAGGTTTGTCTGTGGTTGGCTTAACTCTCACAGGAGTAGAAAAAAACTTAGCAATACAAGAAACTGAGAGCTTGGGTAGCAGCCAAAACAAGCTTGCCTCTGTGATTAAAGCAACCCCTCCTTTCTTCCCCACTTCTGCTAACAGGGTTAGTTAGGGGTTATCAGTACACATTGGGCAGCGGGGTCCCGAGGGTCCGACAAGGCCTGTTGGTTTTTATTCCCGTGGTTTCAAAGATGCTGAGAGAAGATACTCTACCTGGGAAAGAGGTTTGTCTGTGGTTGGCTTAACTCTCACAGGAGTAGAAAAAAACTTAGCAATACAAGAAACTGAGAGCTTGGGTAGCAGCCAAAACAAGCTTGCCTCTGTGATTAAAGCAACCCCTCCTTTCTTCCCCACTTCTGCTAACAGAGAGGGAGAAGGCAGTGCTCAGGTAGAGGAACTGTTAACCATTTGTAGTATTTTCCAGTGTAAGGGACAGAATTATTTTCTTGTCGGTATTAACATCAAGTCCTATGCCGCACTTGTATTTGTGTTGTTTCAGGCCAATGCTTTTAAAAGAGCTACAGGAAATAATACTGTTAAAGCAATACAGGGATGGTTTGGAATTTTCCTAACCCCACAGGAAATTCAGTCTGATAATGTTTCTCACTTTACGGTCAAAAGTGCGCAGGATTGGGCAAAAGGTGAAGGGATTGAATGGACTTCTCACACCCCTTACGATAGATGGGGGGCAAATGGGTGTCCTAAAATCACTGCTTTTTGCCTGACAGCTCCAAGCATAATTCCTTCACTACACGACCAGATGATTTCAAGAACCCAGCACATTACCCTGGACAACCTGTTTTTGGTGCACCACCCCCTATTGTAGGGGAAGTACCACTGGCGTTAAAAACCTCTCTGACAATCCCATTATTCTAACTCTTTCTGCCTCTTCGTGGCAGATTCTGTTGTGCTTATTTTTTACAGAAGAACTCCGTGGGACATGAAGACCTGAGAAACCATGATAACACTAGCATTATACAACAAATATAATGTTTTCCTTTCCCTTTATGATAACACAAAGTGATAATATTACACTTAACATGTAAATTAAGTAAACTTGAACAAATTGGCCGCTATGAGTGAAAATCTGACCAAATTACAGCAACCACTGCAATCATCCTTAACACATCAGTGGCTGCTATCAAACATACTGCCAAATTGGGAAAAGGTAAATGTAAACGACCACAAATTAGTGATTGATGCACTCAATGCCACACAAAATAATGTTTCTTTGTCTCTCAGCTGTATTCAGGCTCAATTGTGGATGCAGTCAGTTGCTGCCTCAATTATAAAGGAAGGTGAAGAAGGCACTTTTCCCACTGAAATTTGAAAAGTAATCTGGGACAGTGCTACTGACTTTGAAAAAGAATTCCAATCCTGGTGGAATTTGGTGAATTTCACTTATAACCCCATTTCAAACACGGCCACAGCTTTTGTGTTAACCATACGTAGTGCTTCAGTACATTTGGTTTTTCCTATTATAGCATTAGGGATAAATCATGACGGAGCTATCCTCTATCCTTCGGAGCATAAGGAATGGGCCCGTCAGATTAACAACAAATGGCAAACTGTCAATCTGGAATCTTGTCTTGTCCGTGAACAACAAGGGTTCATCTGTGAAAGCAATGCAATCATAGCCCAGGACATCTGTCTGGACAGAGAGCAGAATATCTGTCACTTTGAAATACATCCTAACGAGACTTCTGAAACGGTTCTCATATACATAGGCAATGGATGTGCATGCTTTAGAACTGCCTGTGATCTTGTATTTGTAGAAAATGTAGTAGTGGATACTAGGAATCATTCAAATTCCTGTGCTTGTAATTTTACCAGAATTGTAGGATGTGATTTCTCTTATGTAGCTCCAGTTACCTCTCACCAGCTTTTGCAATCTAATTACACCCTGATTCACAAATTAATACCTACTCCAATTGGGATGAACCTCACTTTGGTAAAGCAGTTGCTGCTCCACCAAGACTTGGCTGAGATTCTGGGAAAGATCAAGAAAGATGGGCAGAAGACCCTAGTAACTGTTCATCACAATGTAAAACAAATACACCGTGTCATGGGAAAGAGTAAAGAGAGATGCCGAGCACAAGTGGTGGGATACTCTTTTTGGGTGGTCACCAACTGCCACAAGTGTCCTGAACACCATGTGTCATCCTATTGTTGTCCTTTTGATCCTGGTTTCGATTGGTTTTGTTTTGTCAGCAATCTTGTTTGTCATGAATTGGAGAATGATGAAACGGTTCACAAGACTGACGTCCATAATTAATGCACACAATTTGGCAAATTTTACTGCAAATCCCCTTGTTGTGTCAGTTTTTGCACCCTGAGATCAGTGAAAAAGAACCTCCATGAATCACGTCCTTAGGACGGATCGTGTCACCTCCTGAACCCCCATTCTAAAACCCCCAAACTTCTACCCTTTCACCCTGAGACAAATTATTATTCTGCTTAAACTCTCGTGACTTGTAGCTCTTCACGTAACATTGGTAATTTTCTCCATGGGTCAAAATCAAAGACACCTCAAAGGCACAGGTATCTTTGCCTTCGTACCAGGGTCTGTGAGCCCCCTGCCAGGGGCTCGAGCCACCCAGAGCTGCCAGAGGGATGTCCTGGGTTCCGACAAGGGTGGACTTTCCATCTTTAAGAACGAATGGCCAATTCAGAAGAGAACGTAGAGCCTTATTCCCTGACTGGCAAGGAAGGGAATTATCGCCCGCCAGGGGCTGTGTACAAATCAGGAACAGGACAGGACTGCTGAGGAATGCTCCATCCTTTTAATGACCTAATTTTCGGCAAAAGATCTTCCCATATATATCAATTTAAAAACTTTGGTTTTGATTTTAATTAAAATTTCACCTTTGAAAGTCCAATAGAGGGGATCTGTAACATAAGAAAACAAAACCCATGATTTTTCAAAAAAGCTCTACGAAACCAACAACTGGCACATTTATAAATAGCATAAAATCAGAGTTTGGAGGTTCCACTGATGAACAAGGAACATCAGGTGTGACCTGTGATCCTTGTGTTTGGCTCACGTCTGCGTACTTGAATGAATTGTCATAATTGCTTTTAATAAGGGAGAGTACATTGGCTATTTTAGGCTTGGAAATTTTCCTTTGGTTTGAAGGGGAAAGTAATAAAGTCTCTTTGGCCACCATTGATTTCACTGCCACTAGGGCAGAGTTATTATTATCGTGATGGGCGTTTTTATCAAGACTCCAAGGCCCCTTGCCATTATGACTGTGGTCTATTTTAGATGGATTCTGCACGCTGAGGTTTGAGTAGTTCCAAATCTGTGTCTCATGTTTCTAACTGACATCTTTCAAAAGCAGAATGAGCTCTCTCCCTCTGGCTTGTCAGCGTTAGAGCTTGGTTCCGCATGAACCGCATTGGATAATGTTCATCTGCTGTCTGGCCAAATTCCACTGTAATTCCTTGGCCTGAGGAATATCAGGAAGACCTGCTGAGCTCCATGACCACTGTCAGCTGCATGGAAGTGAATGTCCTTGGCTTTACTGAAGAAACTGGAGCTCAGCTTAGGTTAGATGCTCTTGAGCAGGAGAAAGGCTGGAATTGTTTTCCCAAGGCCTGTGTGCCCAGAGGGACTGAGTTCTGGGGAGCAGCTGGGTGTTTCTGCACATGGATGTAAGGGGATTGCCAGGCAGCTCAAGCCTTAACACAGGCAAACACTCCCCAACTCTTCTCAGGCAACACTTTGCTTTGGGTTTCAAATTGTTCCCATTGTCTGTCTGTGAAGATGCCCCTAAAACCACAAGGCAAGCCTCTCAGAACTGGTGTTACATTTCCAGCAATGAAGAAAAGAAACCCAAAGCCAACAAAGTTTCTAAAACAATGATTTTTAGAGAGGAACTTAATTCCCTGTGCAGTGTCTTCTCACTGGGAAACATGCTGGAAGCCTGGGAATGAGGGTGTAAATGGATCAGAGTCTCTTCTGCTTCTTTTCCAGTGCTGCTGAAACACCTAGTGACCGTGTTTTTTCTCATAGCCCAAGCCACGTTCTCCTCATCACCAAGCCAGAGCCTGGTGATGTGGAGAGCCTGCCAAAACCCCCTGTTTGTTTCCTGGCACTTTCTGGGATGGGCCTACCATTAATGCATTGACTTGAGTAGCCAAATGAGCAGAGAGTGACCATAGGGATGGCACCTCTCCTTCTTCTGACCATGGAAAGTTTTCTTTTGCTGCATAAGAGAAGCTGAAATTTTCCGACTGCTGAGAGACAGAGCTGCAGGTGTTTCCTGTGTGCCCAAGCAGGCATTTTCATCCCAACACATTTCTGCAGGCATCTTAATGTGTCTGTGTGGAATTTGAGATTTAAATGTTTGTTTCCTTACCTGAGGAATACCTGGTGGATTTCCTTTCTTTCCTTCCAATTACCATGGTTTTCAAGAACAAAGGAGAGAACTTGATGAGTTTTGTTTTATGGCAGCTCTGCTTAAGGGACCAACAAGCATGGCAGAGATGCCTTTCTTGTACTAATCCTTGGAAATAGCAGAGTTAGTATAGCAAAGTCCCTCTTCCAAAAAGCCTATCAAGCTGGTGTGAATTCTCAGAGAATCAAACGTGCTTTGCTGATGTAGTTCCCACTTGTTAGGTCAGTCAATGAAATCAGCTGCCAAGTCAAGATCTGCAGGATGTTGGAAAAGATGTGGGGTTTGGGTTTTTTGTAGGTGAAGGAAAGTCATCTCTGGGTCTCTGCCAGGGCAGAAACTGCCACTGCAGAATGAAGCTTAAACAATGGGCTCAGGGAGAGCAGTTACAGATGGGGAAAGCAGCAGGTGGAGCCTCCCTGTTTCCTTTTTCCCCAGCCTCAAATCCTGATAGGCACAGGAGGGAAACAAAAGCTGCAGGAGCCCAACCTGTTTTCACCTTGGCTGTGTGACTTCCTGAGCTGCTGCCTGCAGACAGACAAGGAGCAGCGCTGGTCTGCCAAGGAGCTCCTGCAGGTAAAATGCAAAGGGGCCGCAGGTGAAACAGGGTGCGAGGGATGGGCTCCTCCTCCACGGAAGTCCAAGGCATCAGATGAGCCCCCTTCCTGCTCACCTCCACTCTTGGTGCTCTTCAAAGGAAAACGGTGAGGAGTCCTAGACTGGGCTGGGCTGGCAGGGCCCTGTGAAGGTCATCAGGTGCAAGTGTCCTGCCATGAGCAGGGACATCTTTAAAGAGATCACATTGCTCAGAGCCATTTTCCACCTGACCTGGAATGGTTCCAGGGATGAGGCACCTACAAGCTCTTGGGGACCTGTGTGCCGGTGTTGCAGAATGCTCTAAGTAAACAAGTTCTACCTAAGATCTACTCTGATTGCATCCCCTTTGTGTTTAGAAATATTTTCCCACATTCTGTTGTAATTGGCACTGTTCAAAAAAGGTGTCCCCCACTTTCTTCAAAGCCACACTGAATTTTGGAAAATGGCTGTAAAATCTCCTTGGGCCTATTCTTCACACAACTAAATAATTCCACCTCTCTCTTCTCTGTTTTTCCTGAGAGGAGAGGTGCTCTGTCCTCTGACTGTTTTCTGTTGCCCTGTTTTGTAATTTGGTGGTATGCCCCATTTTATCCAATGGCAAAAGAATTGAAGTAGAGCAATGCAGGGTACAGAGACATGCAAAGGTGGTGCAGGAACCCAAGGATGCCAGGCTGGCTGAGTGGTCAGAGATTTGGCTGTGGGCAGGAGGGGCTGTGGGGGGCTCACTGTCAGCCTCTGAGGGGCCCTGGTTGTGCCCCCAGCCCACCCTTGGAGGTTTCTGGCACGCAAACAGGGAGAGCTGAGAGGGACTTGTCCCAGCCCCATCTGCTGCCTGGCACGCTCAAGCAGACAGGAACTGCCCCAGGGTTACTGCCAGCTCGTGTGGCAGAGAGGGAAGTGCAGCAGCCAGTGCCACTGGGCTGTCCCTGCTGGGAAGGAAGGTGCCATCCAGCACAGGAGGGGCAGGGCAGGGCATGGAAAGGTAGGCACTGCTCTGTCTCCCTGTGGAAATCAGCACAGTGCCTGTCTTTCAAAGACAGGGACCTATGTGATTCATTGGAGTTTCCTGAAAGGAAGAAGCCTCAGGGCAGAAACACCATTTCTAGAGCACTGGCAGGGCAAAAATCCCAGCGAGATGAAGACATCACAATAAACAGATGAGTGGGAGTCTGGGCCAGGTTTGCCTGTGATGGCAAGGTCCTGCACATAAAGGTGGAGGTGCAGATGGTTCCATTGTTCTACTTTGTGGGTCTTTGTAGGAACTAGAGGAATCCTCATGGAGCCAGTGAAGCACTGAGCTTGGAAAGTCATGGTTCACTGATCTTCTTTGTTGTTTTTTCTTTTTTCTTTTTCCTGTGTACAGCATCCATTTGTAACATCCTCCAAATCAGCCTCCATCCTGGCACCACTCATCATTTCATCAAAGAAGAACAAAAAGAAGTATTAGGAGACGAGAATTTAACAATAATTTCAAGATGTTATCTTCATAAGAAATTTAGAGTACAATTGTAGAGTAGGATTGTAGAGTAGGGGTGTTGAAGAGTTTTGGAGAATAGGATTATAGATTAGGATTGGATTTAAATAAAGTTTCTGGAACATCAACTCATTTAGAAGACTTAGATTTAGGCTTAGGCTTAGGCTTAGGTTTAGGCTTAGGTTTAGGTTTAGGCTTAGGCTTAGGCTTAGTACTAGGTTTAGGAGTAGGTTTAGGAGTAGGGTTACAGTTAGAGTTAGTGTTATGACTAGGTTTGGGTTTGGGTTAGGGTTAGGGTTACAACTAGTCTTAGGGGGTTAGCGTTAGGGTATGATTGCCTAATAGGTCTGCTGAGTAGGATTTGAAATTAGTAAAATTTTTAAAACCACAACTCTCCTTGTAATTTCTTTCCTTCGTACTCTGTGAATAAGCTCATGATTTCCTTGTAAATTGTCTGTTGTTTCTTAAAGGTGGAAGTCACCCCTACAGTGTCTTTGGCATATTGTGAAATTGGGGAATGCTCATCTTCATTTATCCTCTCCAGACCACTCTGCTTTTGGAATGTAACCCACTTGTCTGGTTTTGGTCAGCTGTGGTACCTCTATTTGAGGTAGAAAGGGCAATGGCATTTGCATGAAAAAGCAGTAGAGGAATGGGGCAGCCCAAATACTCTATGCGGATACAGGCTCTCTGCTGTGACTCAAGAGCATTTGAGATCCTGCCACTTGGATTTGTATCCCCAAGTGCAATCTCTTTGGCGGAAGGAGAGCCTTGCTCAAGTGAGAAAGCAGAAGGATCAGAGAGGGGGCTCGGAAAGGTCTCCTTTGGTGCAGAGCTGGCAGCGCCTGTGAGGTGAGAGCGGGCCCGGCCTTGGCCGGGGTGCAGCCCCAGCAGAGGCCTGGCAGAGCCCGGAGCAGCCTGAGCCTGGGCAGAGGCAGGCTGGAAGGAGGCCCTTGGAGCTGCAGGAGGCAGCAGCCAGGCCCTGGGTGCCTCTTCCTGGCAGCGGGCGAATCCTCCGCTCTCAGAGCCCAGGTGGCAGCTGGCTGCTCCCGAGGGGAAGCGTAGCCGTGCTGGGCACAGCCCAGACTGGAGGCATTGGCCGTCTGGAGTCTGCCCAGGAGCAGAGGAAGGCCAGGGGCAGCCCAGGGCCGGTGGCCTGGCTGAGGATTCCTACTCTTGTGCCGGCTGCCCTGTGACTCCTGGCAAAGGGCAGCAGTGTGTGCAGCACTCTGGGCAGCGGCGCAGGGAGCCGGGCTGCTGGGCAGGCTGGAGCACAGGGCAGCGTCCTTCAGGCGCGGCACTTCTGCCAGGGCAAGCCAGGCCAGCCTGAGGCACTGACAGCTTGGCAGCTCACATCTGCAGGAGCCAGTGCCTCCCACAGCTCTGCCAGGAAGCGCCTGCAGGCCTGCAGTTCTGCCCTGAGCCACAGCAAAGGTGTGAAATGCAGAGTGTTCTGCAGAAATATTCAGGGCCACCAGGCCAGCCTGCTTTGTGCTCTCTGGAGCACAGCAAGCGCTGTGCAATGCTGCTCTGAGCTGCTGGGAGAGAGGGAATTGGGGATGTGCCTGAAGTTGTACTTGAGTAGTGAACTGATTTGGAAAAGAGCTGAATAATTTCAGTAGGCAATCTGTGTTTTCCTGATTAATTTCTGAAAGAAAGTCACCATGTGTTGCACACAGGTAGGGGTATTAGGAAAGAAAGGCCTTATAAAATCAGGCCTTGCTCTGCTCAATTACCAGCTGGCCTGTTATGTCTTCTATGTGCAGCTAGCTAACTTCCCATGTGAAAAATCATAAGAATGAGTGCAGTTAACACAGCAAGCTGTTGTGGTTAGAAAACAGTTTGCATCTGTAATAAACAAGAAATATGTCCCCTGAGAGTCCACACAGGAAAAATGGAAACACCTGAGTAAAAGAGAAACTCTTAGCATGTACACACAAAAACACATTCTAAGCAATGAATGGTGTGTCAAGGAAACTACCAGGCAGTTGGAATTGAACACGAGAGCTGTGAAAAATGTATAAAAATATGTTATATGAATAAAGAATTGGCCTTCCTTGCGTGAAGAGACAGAGTCCCAGCTGCTTTATTGACACAGCAATGTGGTGTCACTCAGCAAGAGCACTTGCAGGGTGTATTAATGAAATGCTTGTGCTTGATTCCCAGAAAAGGAAGGAGAGGCGTTAAGTGTAACAAATAGGGCTTAGTCTTGTGAATTCCTTTAGCTTTAATGGGCAGTGCTGAACCCTGTATTCCCCCATTGCAGTGATTCATGTGTGCAAGTGGCTATCTTAGCCTTGAGAATAAAGACAGTGGTCCTGCTAAGAAGATAGCTGGAATGCATTGAATGGGAAGAAAGTGGTTTTAGGAGTCTCTTGACTAGCAGAGGCGAATTTGAAGATTGAGATATTTCCTAAATGACTGTGTGAGGAACAGGAGTCGTGTTGGAGTGTCAGAACCCAGGACATCCCTCTGGGTGCCCTGGATGGCTCGAGCCCTGGCAGGGGGCTCGGAGATCCTGTGAGGAAGCCAAAGACACTTGGGATTTTGATCTTAAGCCATGGAGCAAATTAACAACCTTGTATGAAGAATCCCAAGTCACAGAAGTTGAAGTAGCATAATAGTAGTTGTCACAGGGTGAAAAGTAGAATTTTGGGATTTTTAGAACAGGGGCTTGGATTCCCAAGATGGAGGAATTTGGGTGTTCCCTGTCCTTCTTCTTTCTCCTTCCTAACGTCCATGTTCTGGGTTGTGCTGGCACTCTTGGATTGGTTTAGAGTAGAAGTAGACAGTCTAACATAGGTGATAGGTATTGGAAAATAACTGTAAATAAAGTACATGTAGTTTTTAGTATCAAGAGATAGCAATTCCTCAGGGCAGGGCAGTGTGCCCTTGACAGACCTGCAGATCAGACCTCTGTGAATCTGAGAGAAAATATTTTAGATACTAGATAATGAACAATCTTGTGAATCAGAGCCAAAGAATTCCGACTCTTCCTTTGACCATCGGGCAGGGAAAAGGGACACTTGGATCATCCTGACAGTAGGAAACCCAAGATCCGAGGTCCTGCCATATTTGATCCATGTTTGAGCAGGTTGACAAGACAATGAAGAAAAGTGTATTGTTTAAAGGGGGGAACTTGACCCTTGAAAGAGAAAGAATGTATTGGTGAGTGGGTCAGCAGTTCAGCCTTGAAAGGGGAACAATGCATCATGGAGCCCTTGTTGGCAGGGAGTCATGGAGTATGGTGAGCCATGGTGGCCTCATCTCACACGCCGGCCGTGTGTGAGCTGATGCTGTAACTGGGAAAATCCCACTCCTGAGCAGGAGATAGAAGGCCTGGTTCTGGGGTGGAGGGGTGAGAAGGATGAGATGCACACCGTTTTGATCCAGGGGATGTCCTGGAAGTGCACTGCCTACCTGTGCCTCCTACCGAGCACCACGCTCCTGCTCCTTCTCCCGCTCAGCGGATTTTTGGTATCCAGGGGTTGGTATGTATTATTTGCTACTGCAGCTAATGGAATGAATTTGCTTTGCAAGCCCAGTTGTCTTTTAGTTATTTTCTGCATGGGTCTCCTCCTGAACCTGTGGGTCTCCTCCTGAACAACCACCAGGGACCTACAGGACACTCCTACTCTGATGTCAATAAATTCTGAGAAGAGGTTTAAATATGTCAAATAAAGTGGAGTAATGTTTAGCCTGTGAGTTTCAGCAAAGTATTGAATATGTCTTAGTTCCATGGATACAAACTAGTAAGTCAGATTGCTGGGAGTGCAGGTATTAAGGAAGTGATTCCCTACACACCCAACACTGAAACAAAGTATTGCTTTCTTTCTAACCCTGAGCTGGCAGCAGGGATCAGGCCCTGCTTGGTAACCTTTCATTTTGGCAACTTCTGTTAGCAGGTAAGAAAGGTCCCAATGAAACCTTTTCCAGCTGTTTCCCTCTGGTTTCTCTTCTTAGGCTCCAGAGCTCTTTGCTGCAGGTGTCCTGGGTGTGTGCAGAGCAGAGGAGCCCCACAGAACCCTTGGTTCCCCACAAGTTGTCCTGCCTTGTTCCCAGGTGTGCCCAGCTGTGGCAGGAGGAAGAGCCCGCAGCGCAGAGGGCACCGTGCCCTGCCCAGCCGGGGCTCCCTGGCACAGAGCAGCAGCAGCGCCAGCGCCGTTCAACCCGCTCCTGCCTTGCCTTCCCCTGGCACACAGAAGCCTCTGGAAATCAGCACCTCCAGTCACATTCCCAGCTTGGAGCAGCTGCTGCTGCTGGGCAGATGCTGCCAGTGTGACTGCTTCCAAAGGGGACTAAAGGCAGAGATGTACATGCACAGGAGCCCTGGGCATGTCCGATAAACGTGCAAATATATGGGGAGATTTGTTAGCAATTATTTCAGCTGTTCTGCCAACAGTGGCTTCTCTCCTGGCTCTGTGTGTTACAGATGAGTAACATAATGGTTGGCTCTCACAATTAAGAGATAGATATTATATGGATGTAAAAATATAAAGTGATGTTATCGTAATATATCCTCCCATTGTCCTCTTTCCCCTCCCCCTTGTAATAACCTTGGTAGTCAGGGCATTTGGGGAGGGCTGGCTTGTGAGCAGGAGGCGAGGTGTAAAACACCTGACGTCCAATCAAGATGTAAGAAAGTAATCTCCAGCAATGGATAGCAGAGAAAGAGTTGACTGACCAAACTTTTGGAGGGGCTAAGGCTATCAAAGGCAGAGTATCTCTTTTGTAGATGAGGATGTGGCTGCAAGTCACAGAGACTGCCAGTTCTGAACATTTTTCCTTGTTCAGTCCTTTGTTAAGGTTTAATAAACCTTTAAAATGTTCAAAGTGAGAGTCGTTTCTCACATGTGCAATGCTGTGGGCCATTTTCTCGATCTGGTTTCCTTTACATGGGTCCCATCTGAGTGCTCACTTGGGCTACAGGCTGAAGGTGCTTGGGGCACTCTTGGAGTTGCTCTTGGATCCCTTGAACAATGGGGTTTGGCCCGGGAGGGCAATTTGTGCTGCTTTGTGGCAGAGGAGAACTTCCCAGGCTATTTTGTGTTTGCTGTGGGGAAGGTTGGTTATTGCTTTGCATAAAGTCACAGACCAGCATAGAGCGTTTGCTTTGTGATGTCAGGGCATGGTTGCCACGTCACAGTGGTGACATGAGAAGGTTGCCTTGGTGCACGGAAGGCCTCAGTGTCAGAGCAGCCCTAGGGCTTGCTCAGAGCAGGAGCACCCTGCGCCTTGAGGCATTTGTCAGTGGGCAGCTGCACACTGACAGGAGCCTTGTTTGTTCTAGTGTTGGAGCACAGTGTGCAAACTTGCACGGCAGTGCTACAATGATTCAGCAGCTTGCTGCTGCAGTGGTTACTGTTTATGGCGTGACTTATTCCGGCTATTTTCTGACTCACCTGGCACGTAAGTAGAGATTTCCCCTCTACTTAGGCTAGGGTGTAACATAACCTGGCTTTTGTATGTCTTCCTGCTCCTTCTTAGTGACTGAGCTGATTTAGAAACAGAAAGAGCATTAGGATGCCACTGGTTTAATAAAGCTCCTGTCAATTTGTTCAGCTAAAAAGGGGGTGTCTGTAGCCACAGGGGCAGCATTGCCAGGGAACCTGCAGGGGTTCCCTTCCCTCCCTGGGAGAGTCTGTGGCAACAGGGTCTGTCATTTCCTCAATTTGCTGGGACAAACAAGACAGCTTTGAAACTGTAGACTGGGAGAACTTCTCGGAAGGCCTTCTAAAAACTCTGTTGTTCCCAGTTGCAGTTGTTCCCAGAATTCAGGGAAAGCTTCTTTCTTTCTAAATTTGGTCATGAAAGAATTTGATTGTCTAACTTGACCCTTTACCTAGTGCTAAAAGAGTGATTCCCTTTGCAAAGAAGTGCAAACTCCAAACCAGTGAGTGTCTCCTCCTGAGCCCTGCAGCTGCTGCTGTGCTGTTTCACAATAGAACAGCCAAAGCTCAGAGGAATTTTGGGGAAGCTTTACTGGGCAACTGTTTACAGCAAGTTAATGAGAATTAGTGCATGCAACTGATTTTTTTTAAAAAGCACCTGAAGGAGAGGATTTTAGAAGCTATTTTAAGTGTTTACTAGAACAGGAATATTGAGTGTTAAAGAAGAATTTGTATTTTCTTGATCGTGTTTGTATTCTTTTGCTGACTAAAGAGGTTGAAGTGTAGGCACAAGCAAGAACATTGTCCTGATCTCTTGGTGGCTTTGTGAATGAAATGTGTCTCCTGGAGGGATGTGAAAGGGAAAATAAGCTCTGTTTGGATTGACCTCTTGTGTGGGATTCACCAGGCCAGGAACTTTTCTCACAGCATCTGATTCATTTTCCCTGCCCACTACAGGTCACATAAAACATGTATTCAGTGGAGCTGCTCCTGAGGTGAGTGAGAAAGGAAGATTTCATGTTCCTCCTATTTAAAAATTCCGGAGCGAGCTGTCACCTTGACTAGACACAGAAGAGTATAGAGGGCCAGCAAGGACGGCCAAAAGAAAATCCAGAGAGAAACGCCCAAAGAAAATAATTCCCATGACTTCAACAACAACAACAACAACAACAACAACAACAACAAAAAGGAGTGGATATTTCCTAATTTCAATCTCAGAAATCTGAAGAAAGAGAACTGAAGAATTTCCATAGATACCCATATGACAGTGCTCAGCACAAGGGCTGCTGCCCTGCCAAACCTGCCCTCAGTGCATCCAAGTGCTTTAGACACTGGAGTGGCTCACTTGCATCCTGGGGCTTGTAGGTGTTTTTGGTATGCCAGGAGGAGAAGCCCTCTTCTTTTTGTCTTTCTCCAGCCAGCAAGGGGGCTTCTGCACAACATCTCCTGCCCTTTTCCAGCACTGGATGGGATTCTGCCCAGTTCTGGTTTTCCCTGTCTGCTGCAGCAATAGCAACAATGTTGCTGGCTCTTTCCTACTTGTCCATTTCTGAGCTTGCAAGAAATGAAAGTTCTGTTTTACAGCTACAATGTTGCTTGCTGATAGCAGCCAGGAAGGAATATCAAATTCATAGCCATATAGTGTTGAACTGGCCCATTTTAATTAATTAATTACTCCCACCCAAAAGTGATCCACTTCACACCCCAGGGGTTTTTTATTTCTTGGCAAACCCTTGTCTGGAGAGAGCACATCCCCTGCAGCAGCAGTCATCCTGGCTGGTTTGCAGGGGACAGTCTACAACAGCAGGTGCTGTTGCTCTTTCAAAAGCTGACATGCCTTTCCTTAGAAAGGTCCTGCTCTGCAAGTGTTGCAGCAGCAAGCTCTTCCTCTCAGTGGCACTGTCTTCTGCCATTACTCCCCATTCCCCTGGGGAAAGGGAATCTTTTAGAGCGGTTTCCTTTCTTTTGTGATGAAATCACATCACTTAGTTTTGCTCTCCTGTTTCTGTTTTCTCTCTCAGTGCCTGAGAGGACTGGATTTTCTTCACTCAAACCACATGATCCACCGAGGTCTGAAGAGCTGCAACATCCTTCTCGGAACCAATGGCTCTGTCAAGCTGGGTCAGTGTATTCTTGGTCAAGTGCAGCATTCCAGGGATGTGGGTGTGGGGCTGCTTGGAGTGACTGCCAGCTCCCCAGAAATGGTGCTGGTGGCAGTGCAGGGACCCCTCTGTGAGCTGGTGACATGGTTGCAATGTGCACAGAGGCATGACAAGGAACCACAAGCAGTCAACAGTGGCATTGGCTTGTGTGTCCTTTCAAGAGGGAGGGAGCTACAAGTCTAAAGCTTCAGATAAAAAGGCTACTGATGGAGGTAGTGTAAAAAAATGATGAGGTTTTTTTGAAATGGACAATTCCTTATTTCCTTGTGTTATATATAAAAAATGAAAAATAGCCAATTTTGATAAAAAAATTAAAAATAAAATTTATTTCGCGACCGTAATACATTCCCGACAGCCACCAATCAATCAGACAGCGTACCACCCCCGGGAGGTGAGCCGGGTGGACGTGAGATTGGTCTCGCTAGCACCAAATTCTCCTTGCCCACACTGGCTGCTCCAAGGTAGCAGTTCTTATAAGATTTTGCCGCGGCAGAGTCTCTTTCTCTCCTTCTAAGTTCTGCATATTCAAGTTGGTTTCATTCTTCGGTTCGGGCTGCACAAAATCTTCGTCTGGGAATAGAATAATACATTTCCTCGATTCCCGGAATCTGGCATTCAGATGGAAGGTGTTGATGGCTTTGGTCATCTCAGATAGGTACCTCGTCTGGGCCATCATCGCTTGGGCATCACTGGGTGCATGCTTCTGTGAATGCCCATCTCCTGTGCAGCCCAGGTTGTATTTTGCATGTAAATGTGGGGATGCCACTCTGCCCATCTGCCGTGGTTTCGCCATCCTGGGGAAGATGTGTACCGGCCGTTTATTTTACACATATATATTTCATACATCTTTTACTTCCACAAATTACTAACCATATTTCTAACACTCGGCTAAAGCCCTGAGGAAATAGAGCAGGGACAGATTTCCAGCAGATGACACAGTGCATTCTTAGACTGAGAGTGGGGAATTTTTTTGCTTATTTTCCTAAATGGAGCTGGCTTTGATGGTTTGTTGTTTTCTCCACAGCTGACTTTGGCCTCTTTGCTCAGCTCACTCCTGAGCAGAGTAGACAAAGCTCCGTGGCCAGCACTTCTGGGTGGATGGCACCTGAAGTGGTGACAGGTCAACCATATGGCCCCAAAGTGGACATATGGTCTTTTGGAATCGTGGGCATTGAAATGGTGGAACGAGAAGCTCCTTACTGGAAAGAAACTTCTGGCATGGTAAGGAGCAAATACTGACTGATCCCTCTGTCTTTCTCACCTGTCCCGTGTCCTGTGTGCCACTGGACAAAATCACATTGCCATCTGCTGGCACCACTTCCACCAAGATCCCCTCCTAAAAATGTCCCTGCAGCACATCAGCATCTGCTGTAGCTTTGGTTGCATCAGAAGGGAAGTGGCAGTTCAGAAACCTAAGCAGTTCAAACACCTAACCAGTTCAGGAACCTGCCATTTAGGCCTCCAGCCATGCCTGGCATTTCTCATTTGCTTTTTGAACAGTGTTGGAGCTCTGTCTCTGAAGGACAAAAAATTTTCAGTGGAATGGTTGGATGTGTGATAAATACCCTTCAAAATGGAGGTTCAATCATCCTAGTTTCAATTGTACAGCAAAAGAAAACTGGAAATTGAAAAGGAAGAGAAAATAGATAAGAAAAAAAGGAAAAAGAAGAGAAAAAAATAAAAGAAACAGACAGAAAAAGAAAAAGAAAAAGAAAAAGAAAAAGAAAAAGAAAAAGAAAAAGAAAAAGAAAAAGAAAGAGAAAAAGAAAATGAAAAAGAAAAAGAAAGAAAAAACAAGACAAAGAGAAAGAGAAAAAGAAAAAGAAAATGAAAAACAAAATGAATAAGAAAAAGAAAAAGAAAAAGAAAGAGAAAGAGAAAGAGAAAGAGAAAGAGAAAAAGAAAGGGAAAGAGAAAAAGAAAGAGAAAAAGAAAAAGAAAATGAAAAGAAAGAGAAAGAGAAAAAGAAAGAGAAAAAGAAAAAGAAAATGAAAAAGAAAAAGAAAGAAAAAGAAAAAGAAAAAGAAAAAGAAAAAGAAAGAGAAAGAGAAAGAGAAGAAGAGAAAGAGAAAGAGAAAGAGAAAGAGAAAAGAAAAAGAAAGACAAAGAGAAAGAGAAAGAGAAAAAGAAAGAGAAAGAGAAAGAGAGAGAGAAGATAAAGAGAAAGAGAAAGAAGGAAAGAGAAAGAGAAAGAGAAAGAGAAAGAGAAAGAGAAGAGAAGAGAAGAGAAAGAGAAAGAGAAAGAGAAAGAAAAGAAAATGAAAAAGAAAAAGGAAGAGAAAAATAGAAAGAGAAAAGAAATAGAAAGAGAAAGAGAAAGAAAAGAAAATGAAAAAGAAAAAGGAAGAGAAAAATAGAAAGAGAAAGAGAAAGAGAAAGAGAAAGAGGAAGAGAAAGAGAAAGAGAAAGAGAAAGAGAAAGAGAAAGAGAAAGAGAAAAAGAAAGAAAAGAAGAAATGAAAAAGAAAAAGTAAGAGAAAAAGAGAAAGAGAAGAGAAATAGAAAGAGAAAGAGAAAGAGAAAGAGAAAGAGAAAGAGAAAGAGAAAGAGAAAGAGAAAGAGAAAGAGAAAGAGATAGAGAAAGAGAAAGAGAAAATGAAAAACAAATAGAAAAAGAAAAAGAAAAAGAAAAAGAAAAAGAAAAAGAAAAAGAAAAAAGAAAAAGAAAAAGAAAAAGAAAAAGAAAAAGAAAAAGAAATAGAAAAAGAAAGAGAAAGAGATCATGAGAAAGAAAAAGAAAGAGAAAAGAAAAAAAAAGAAGAAAGAGAAAGAGAAAGAGAAAGAGAAAGAGAAAGAGAAAGAGAAAGAGAAAGAGAAAATGAAAAAGAAAAAGAAAGAGAACAAAGAAAATGAAATAGAAAAAGAAAGAGAAAAGAAAAAAAAAAGAAAGAGAAGAGAAAGAGAAAGAGAAGAGAAAGCGAAAGAGAAAAAGAAAATGAAAAAGAAACTGAATAAGACGAAACAAAGAAAAAGAAAAAGAAAAAGAAAAAGAAAAAGAAAAAGAAAAAGAAAAAGAAAAAGAAAAGAAAAAGAAAAATAAATGAAATAGAAAAAGAAAGAGAAAGAGATCATGAGAAAGAAAAAGAAAGAGAAAAGAAAAAAAACGAAAGAGAAAGAGAAAGAGAAAGAGAAAGAAAGAGAAAGAGAAAGAGAAAGAGAAAGAGAAAGAGAAGAGAAAGAGAAAATGAAAAAGAAAGAGAAAAGAAAATGAAATAGAAAAAGAAAGAGAAATCGAAGAGAAAAAGAAAAGCAAAGAAAGAGAAAAGAAAAAGAAAGAGAAAGAGAAAGAGAAAGAGAAGAGAAAGAGAAAGAGAAAGAGAAAGAGAAAGAGAAAAAGAAAAAGAAAAAGCAAAAGCAAGAGAAAGAGAAAGAGAAAGAGAAAGAGAAAGAGAAAGAGAAAGAGAAAGAGAAAGAGGAAAAGAAAGAGAAAGAGCAAAAGCAAAGAAAAAGAGAAAAAGAAAAAGAAAGAGAAAAAGTAAAAGAGAAAAAGAAAAAGAAAAAGCAATAGAAAAGAGAAAAAGAAAGAGAAAAGAAAAAAAGCAAAAGAAAAGAAA
>NW_026990019.1:0-51263 GCF_036417665.1 Passer domesticus | reverse complement strand
TTCCCTGACCCCTGACCCCTGACCCTGACCCCTGACCCCTAACCATGACCCCTGACCCTGACCCCTAACCATGAACCTGACCCCCTGACTCCTGACCTCCTGACCCCTGATCCCCTGACCCCTGACCCTTGACCCCAGACCCCTGACCCCTAACCATGACCCCTGACCCCTGACCCCTAACCATGACCCCAGACCCTGACCCCTGACCCCTAACCATGACCATGACCCCATACCCCCTGACCCCTGACCCCCTGACCCCTGACCCCTAACCATGACCCCTGAGACTGAGCCTGACCGCTGACCCCTAACCATGACCCCATTCCCTGACCCCTGACCCCTAACCACGACCCTGACCCTTGACCCCTGACCCCTGACCCCTATTAATGACCCCTGACCCATGACAATGACCCCTGACCTTTGACCCCCTGACCCCTGACCCCTGACCCCTGACCCCTGACCCCTGACCCCTGACTCTGACCCCCGACCACTCACCCCAGACAGCTGACCCCTGATCCCTGACCCTGACCCCAAACCATGACCCTGACCCCTGACCCCTAACCATGACCCCTGACCCCTGACCCTGACCCCTGACCACTAACCATGACCCAATTCCCTGACCCCTGACCCCTAACCATTCCCTGACCCCTGACCCCTGACACCTGACCCTGACCCCTGACCCCTAACCATGACCCCTGACCCTGACCCCTAACCATGAACCTGACCCCCTGACTCCTGACCTCCTGACCCCTGATCCCCTGACCCCTGACCCTTGACCCCAGACCCCTGACCCCTACGCCTGACCCCTGATCCCTGACCCCCTGACCCTCTGACCCCCTGACCCCCTGACACCTGACCCTTGACGCCTGACCCCTGACCCCTAACCATCACCCCTGACCCCTGACACCTGACCCTTGACCCCTGACCCCTGATCCCTAACCCTGACCCCTGACCCCCGACCCATGAGCCCTGACTCTGACCCCCGACCACTCACCCCAGACAGCTGACCTCTGATCCCTGACCCTGACCCCAAACCATGACCCTGACCCCTGACCCCTAACCATGACCCCTGACCCTGACCCCTAACCATGAACCTGACCCCCTGACTCCTGACCTCCTGACCCCTGATCCCCTGATCCCTGACCCTTGACCCCAGACCCCTGACCCCTAACCATGACCCCTGACCCCTGACCCCTAACCATGACCCCTGACCCTGACCCTGACCCCTGACCCCTAACCATGACCCTGACCCCTGACCCCTGACCCCAGAGTCCTGATCCCTAACTCTGACCCCTGACCCCCTGACCCCCTGACCCCTGACCCCTGACCCCTAACCATGGCCCCTGACCCTGACCGCTGACCCCTAACCATGACCCCATTCCCTGACCCTGACCCCGACCCCTAACCATGACGCTGACCCTTGACCACTGACCCCTAACCATGACTCCTGACCTTTGACCCCTGACCCCTGACCATGACCCCTGAGCCCTGACAATGACCCCTGACCCCTGTGCCCTGACCTCTGACCACTCACCCCAGACCCCTGACCCCTGACCCTGACCCTGATCCCTGACCCTGACCCCTAACCATGAACCTGACCCCCTGACTCCTGACCTCCTGACCCCTGATCCCCTGACCCCTGACCCTTGACCCCAGACCCCTGACCCCTAACCATGACCCCTGACCCCTGACCCCTAACCATGACCCCTGACCCTGACCCTGATACCTGACCCCTAACCATGACCCTGACCCCTGACCCCTGACCCCTGAGTCCTGATCCCTAACTCTGACCCCTGACCCCCTGACCCCCTGACCCCTGACTCCTAACCATGACCCCATTCCCTGACGCCTAACCATGACCCTGACCCCTGACCACTCACCCCAGACCATGACCCTTGACCCCTGACCCTTGACCATGACCCCTGACCCCTAACCATGACCCCCTGACCTTTGACCCCTGACCCTGACCCTGACCCCCGACCCCTGACCCCTGATCCCTAACCCTGACCCCTGACCCCCTGATCCCTGACCCCTGACTCTATCCCTGACCCCTGACCCTTGACCCCTGACCCCTAGCCATGACCCCTGACCCCCTGATCCCTGACCCCTGACCCCAGACCCCTGACTCTATCCCTGACCCCTGACCCTTGACCCCTGACCGCTAGCCATGACCCCTGACCCCCTGACCTCCTGACCCCTGACGCCTAACCATGACCCCTGACCCCTAACAATGACCCCTGACCCCTGACCTTTGACCCCTGACCTTTGACCCCTGACCCTGCCCCCTAATCCCTAACCCTGACCCCTGACCACTGACCCCTGACCCCTGACTCTGACCCCTGACCCCTAACCCCTGACCTCTGACCACTCACCCCAGACCCCTGACCCTGACCCTGATCCCTGACCCCTAACCATGACCCTGACCCCTGACCCCTAACCATGACCCCTGATCCCCTGACCCCTGACCCCTGACCCCTAACCATGACCCCTGACCCTGACCCCTGACCCCTAACCATGACTCTGACCCCCTGACCCCTGACCCCTGACCCCTAACCATGACACCTGACCCGGACCCCTGACCCTGACCCCGACCCCTGACCATGACGCTGACCCTTGACCACTGACCCCAGACCCCTACTAATGACCCCTGACCATGACCCATGACCATGACCCCTGACCTTTGACCCCTGACCCCTGACCCTGACCCCTGATCCCTAACCCTGACCCCTGACCCCTGACCCCCTGACCCCTGACCCCCTGACCCCTGACCCCCTGACCCCTGACCCCTAACCATGACCCCTGACCCTGAGCCTGACCGCTGACCCCTAACCATGACCCCATTCCCTGACCCTGACCCCGACCCCTAACCATGACCCTGACCCCTGACCCCTGACCCCTGACCCCTGACCCCTGACCCCTGACCACTGACGCCTGACTCCTGATCCCTGACTCTGACCCCTGACCCCTGACTCCTGATCCCTAACCCTGACCCCTAACCCCTGATGCCTGATGCCTGACCCCTGACCCCTAACCATGACCCCTGACCATGACCCCTGACAGTGACTCTGACCCCTGACCGCTAACCATGACCCCTGACTCCTGACCCCTGACCCCTAACCCCTAACCATGACCCCTGACCCCTGACCCCTAACAATGACCCCTGACCCCTGACCCCTGACCCCTAACCCTGACCCCTGACCTTTGACCCCTCACCCTGCCCCCTGATCCCTAACCCTGACTCCTGACCCCTGACCACCGACCCCTGACTCTGACCCCTGACCCCTGACCCCTAACCATGGCCCCATTCCCTTGACCCCTGACCCCTGACTCCTGACCCTGACACCTGACCCCTGACACCTGACCTTTGACCCCTGACCCTGACCCCTGATCTTTGACCCCTGACCCCGACCCCTGACCCCTGACCCCTGACGCCTGAACCCTGACCCCTGACCCCCTGACCCTTGACCCCTGACCTCCTGACCCCTGACCCTAGACCCCTGACCCCTGACCCCTAACCATGACCCCTTACCTTTGACCCCTGACCCCTGACCCCTGATCCCCGACCCCTGAGTCCTGATCCCAAACCCTGACCCCTGACCACGACCCCTGACCCTGACCCCTGACCCCTGACCCTGACCCCTGACCCCCGACCCCTGAGCCCTGACTCTGACCCCCGACCACTCACCCCAGACAGCTGACCCCTGATCCCTGACCCTGACCCCAAACCATGACCCTGACCCCTGACCCCTAACCATGACCCCTGACCCCTGACCGCTGACCCTGACCCTGACCCCTGTCCACTAACCATGACCCAATTCCCTGACCCCTGACCCCTAACCATTCCCTGACCCCTGACCCCTGACCCCTGACCCTGACCCCTGACCCCTAACCATGACCCCTGACCCTGACCCCTAACCATGAACCTGACCCCCTGACTCCTGACCTCCTGACCCCTGATCCCCTGACCCCTGACCCTTGACCCCAGACCCCTGACCCCTAACCATGACCCCTGACCCCTGACCCCTAACCATGACCCCAGACCCTGACCCCTGACCCCTAACCATGACCATGACCCCATACCCCCTGACCCCTGACCCCCTGACCCCTGACCCCTAACCATGACCCCTGAGACTGAGCCTGACCGCTGACCCCTAACCATGACCCCATTCCCTGACCCCTGACCCCTAACCACGACCCTGACCCTTGACCCCTGACCCCTGACCCCTATTAATGACCCCTGACCCATGACAATGACCCCTGACCTTTGACCCCCTGACCCCTGACCCCTGACCCCTGACCCCTGATCCCTGACTCTGACCCCCGACCACTCACCCCAGACAGCTGACCCCTGATCCCTGACCCTGACCCCAAACCATGACCCTGACCCCTGACCCCTAACCATGACCCCTGACCCCTGACCCTGACCCCTGACCACTAACCATGACCCAATTCCCTGACCCCTGACCCCTAACCATTCCCTGACCCCTGACCCCTGACACCTGACCCTGACCCCTGACCCCTAACCATGACCCCTGACCCTGACCCCTAACCATGAACCTGACCCCCTGACTCCTGACCTCCTGACCCCTGATCCCCTGACCCCTGACCCTTGACCCCAGACCCCTGACCCCTAACCATGACCCCTAACCCCTGACCCCTAACCATGACCCCAGACCCTGACCCCTGACCCCTAACCATGACCCTGACCCCATATCCCCTGACCCCTGACCCCCTGACCCCTGACCCCTAACCATGACCCCTGAGCCTGAGCCTGACCGCTGACCCCTAACCATGACCCCATTCCCTGACCCCGACCCCTGACCCCTAACCACGACCCTGACCCTTGACCCCTGACCCCTGACCCCTATTAATGACCCCTGACCCATGACAATGACCCCTGACCTTTGACCCCTGACCCCTGACCCCTGACCCCTGACCCTTGACCCCAGACTCCTGATCCCTGACTCTGACCCCTGACCCCTGATCCCTGACTCTGACCCCTGACCCCTGACTCCTGACTCCTGATCCCTAACCCTAACCCCTAACCCCTGATGCCTGATGCCTGACCCCTGACCCCTGACCCCTAACCATCACCCCTGACCCTTGACACCTGACCCTTGACCCCTGACCCCTGACCCCTAACCATGACCCCTGACAGTGACTCTGATCCCTGACCGCTAACCATGACCCCTGACTCCTGACCCCTGACCCCTAACCCCTAACCATGACCCCTGACCCCTGACCCCTAACAATGACCCCTGACCCCTGACCCCTGACCCCTAACCCTGACCCCTGACCTTTGACCCCTCACCCTGCCCCCTGATCCCTAACCCTGACTCCTGACCCCTGACCACCGACCCCTGACTCTGACCCCTGACCCCTGACCCCTAACCATGGCCCCATTCCCTTGACCCCTGACCCCTGACTCCTGACCCTGACACCTGACCCCTGACACCTGACCTTTGACCCCTGACCCTGACCCCTGATCTTTGACCCCTGACCCCGACCCCTGACCCCTGACCCCTGACGCCTGACCCCTGACCCCTGACCCCCTGACCCTTGACCCCTGACCTCCTGACCCCTGACCCTAGACCCCTGACCCCTGACCCCTAACCATGACCCCTTACCTTTGACCCCTGACCCCTGACCCCTGATCCCCGACCCCTGAGTCCTGATCCCAAACCCTGACCCCTGACCACGACCCCTGACCCTGACCCCTGACCCCTGACCCTGACCCCTGACCCCCGACCCCTGAGCCCTGACTCTGACCCCCGACCACTCACCCCAGACAGCTGACCCCTGATCCCTGACCCTGACCCCAAACCATGACCCTGACCCCTGACCCCTAACCATGACCCCTGACCCCTGACCGCTGACCCTGACCCTGACCCCTGTCCACTAACCATGACCCAATTCCCTGACCCCTGACCCCTAACCATTCCCTGACCCCTGACCCCTGACCCCTGACCCTGACCCCTGACCCCTAACCATGACCCCTGACCCTGACCCCTAACCATGAACCTGACCCCCTGACTCCTGACCTCCTGACCCCTGATCCCCTGACCCCTGACCCTTGACCCCAGACCCCTGACCGCTAACCATGACCCCTGACCCCTGACCCCTAACCATGACCCCAGACCCTGACCCCTGACCCCTAACCATGACCATGACCCCATACCCCCTGACCCCTGACCCCCTGACCCCTGACCCCTAACCATGACCCCTGAGACTGAGCCTGACCGCTGACCCCTAACCATGACCCCATTCCCTGACCCCTGACCCCTAACCACGACCCTGACCCTTGACCCCTGACCCCTGACCCCTATTAATGACCCCTGACCCATGACAATGACCCCTGACCTTTGACCCCCTGACCCCTGACCCCTGACCCCTGACCCCTGACCCCTGATCCCTGACTCTGACCCCCGACCACTCACCCCAGACAGCTGACCCCTGATCCCTGACCCTGACCCCAAACCATGACCCTGACCCCTGACCCCTAACCATGACCCCTGACCCCTGACCCTGACCCCTGACCACTAACCATGACCCAATTCCCTGACCCCTGACCCCTAACCATTCCCTGACCCCTGACCCCTGACACCTGACCCTGACCCCTGACCCCTAACCATGACCCCTGACCCTGACCCCTAACCATGAACCTGACCCCCTGACTCCTGACCTCCTGACCCCTGATCCCCTGACCCCTGACCCTTGACCCCAGACCCCTGACCCCTAACCATGACCCCTAACCCCTGACCCCTAACCATGACCCCAGACCCTGACCCCTGACCCCTAACCATGACCCTGACCCCATATCCCCTGACCCCTGACCCCCTGACCCCTGACCCCTAACCATGACCCCTGAGCCTGAGCCTGACCGCTGACCCCTAACCATGACCCCATTCCCTGACCCCGACCCCTGACCCCTAACCACGACCCTGACCCTTGACCCCTGACCCCTGACCCCTACTAATGACCCCTGACCCATGACAATGACCCCTGACCTTTGACCCCTGACCCCTGACCCCTGACCCCTGACCCTTGACCCCAGACTCCTGATCCCTGACTCTGACCCCTGACCCCTGATCCCTGACTCTGACCCCTGACCCCTGACTCCTGACTCCTGATCCCTAACCCTAACCCCTAACCCCTGATGCCTGATGCCTGACCCCTGACCCCTGACCCCTAACCATCACCCCTGACCCCTGACACCTGACCCTTGACCCCTGACCCCTGACCCCTAACCATGACCCCTGACAGTGACTCTGATCCCTGACCGCTAACCATGACCCCTGAATCTGACCCCTGACCCCTGACCCCTAACCATGACCCCATTCCCTGACGCCTAACCATGACCCTGACCCCTGACCACTCACCCCAGACCATGACCCTTGACCCCTGACCCTTGACCCCTGACCCCTGAACCCTAACCATCCCCCCTGACCTTTGACCCCTGACCCTGACCCTGACCCTGACCCCCGACCCCTGACCCCTGATCCCTAACCCTGACCCCTGACCCCCTGATCCCAGACCCCTGACTCTATCCCTGACCCCTGACCCTTGACCCCTGACCCCTAGCCATGACCCCTGACCCCCTGACCTCCTGACCCCTGACCCCTGACCCCTAACCATGACCCCTGACCCCTAACAATGACCCCTAACAATGACCCCTGACCTTTGACCCCTGACCTTTGACCCCTGACCCTGCCCCCTAATCCCTAACCCTGACCCCTGACCACTGACCCCTGACCCCTGACTCTGACCCCTGACCCCTAACCCCTGACCTCTGACCACTCACCCCAGACCCCTGACCCTGACCCTGATCCCTGACCCCTAACCATGACCCTGACCCCTGACCCCTAACCATGACCCCTGACCCAGACCCTGACCCCTGACCCCTAACCATGACCCCAGACCCTGACCCCTGACCCCTGACCCCTAACCATGACACCTGACCCTGACCCCTGACCCTGACCCTGACCCCTGACCCCTAACCATGACCCTGACCCCTGACCCCTACGCCTGACCCCTGACCCCTGACCCCCTGACCCTCTGACCCCCTGACCCCCTGACACCTGACCCTTGACGCCTGACCCAAGACCCCTTACCATGACCCCTTACCTTTGACCCCTGACCCCTGATCCCTAACCCTGACCCCTGACCCCCGACCCATGAGCCCTGACTCTGACCCCCGACCACTCACCCCAGACAGCTGACCTCTGATACCTGACCCTGACCCCAAACCATGACCCTGACCCCTGACCCCTAACCATGACCCCTGACCCTGACCCCTAACCATGAACCTGACCCCCTGACTCCTGACCTCCTGACCCCTGATCCCCTGACCCCTGACCCTTGACCCCAGACCCCTGACCGCTAACCATGACCCTGACCCCTGACCCCTAACCATGACCCCTGACCCTGACCCTGACCCCTGACCCCTAACCATGACCCTGACCCCTGACCCCTGACCCCAGAGTCCTGATCCCTAACTCTGACCCCTGACCCCCTGACCCCCTGACCCCTGACCCCTGATCCCTAACCATGGCCCCTGACCCTGACCGCTGACCCCTAACCATGACCCCATTCCCTGACCCTGACCCCGACCCCTAACCATGACGCTGACCCTTGACCACTGACGCATAAGCATGACTCCTGACCTTTGACCCCTGACCCCTGACCATGACCCCTGAGCCCTGACAATGACCCCTGACCCCTGTGCCCTGACCTCTGACCACTCACCCCAGACCCCTGACCCCTGACCCTGACCCTGATCCCTGACCCTGACCCCTAACCATGAACCTGACCCCCTGACTCCTGACCTCCTGACCCCTGATCCCCTGACCCCTGACCCTTGACCCCAGACCCCTGATCCCTAACCCTGACTCCTGACCCCTGACCACCGACCCCTGACTCTGACCCCTGACCCCGGACCCCTAACCATGGCCCCATTCCCTTGACCCCTGACCCCGACCACTGACCCCTGACCCCTGACCCCTGACCCCCTGACCCTTGACCCCTGACCCCGTGACCCCTGACCCTAGACCCCTGACCCCTGACCCCTAACCATGACCCCTTACCTTTGACCCCTGACCCCTGACCCCTGATCCCCGACCCCTGAGTCCTGATCCCAAACCCTGACCCCTGACCCCTGACCCTGACCCCTGACCCCTGACCCTGACCCCTGACCCCCGACCCCTGAGCCCTGACTCTGACCCCCGACCACTCACCCCAGACAGCTGACCCCTGATCCCTGACCCTGACCCCAAACCATGACCCTGACCCCTGACCCCTAACCATGACCCCTGACCCCTGACCCCTGACCCTGACCCTGACCCCTGTCCACTAACCATGACCCAATTCCCTGACCCCTGACCCCTAACCATTCCCTGACCCCTGACCCCTGACCCCTGACCCTGACCCCTGACCCCTAACCATGACCCCTGACCCTGACCCCTAACCATGAACCTGACCCCCTGACTCCTGACCTCCTGACCCCTGATCCCCTGACCCCTGACCCTTGACCCCAGACCCCTGACCGCTAACCATGACCCCTGACCCCTGACCCCTAACCATGACCCCAGACCCTGACCCCTGACCCCTAACCATGACCATGACCCCATACCCCCTGACCCCTGACCCCCTGACCCCTGACCCCTAACCATGACCCCTGAGACTGAGGCTGACCGCTGACCCCTAACCATGACCCCATTCCCTGACCCCTGACCCCTAACCACGACCCTGACCCTTGACCCCTGACCCCTGACCCCTATTAATGACCCCTGACCCATGACAATGACCCCTGACCTTTGACCCCCTGACCCCTGACCCCTGACCCCTGACCCCTGACCCCTGACCCCTGATCCCTGACTCTGACCCCCGACCACTCACCCCAGACAGCTGACCCCTGATCCCTGACCCCTAACCATGACCCCTGACCCCTGACCCCTAACCATGACCCCAGACCCTGACCCCTGACCCCTAACCATGACCCTGACCCCATACCCCCTGACCCCTGACCCCTGACCCCTAACCATGACCCCTGACCCTGAGCCTGACCGCTGACCCCTAACCATGACCCCATTCCCTGACCCCTGACCCCTAACCACGACCCTGACCCTTGACCCCTGACCCCTGACCCCTATTAATGACCCCTGACCCATGACAATGACCCCTGACCTTTGACCCCCTGACCCCTGACCCCTGACCCCTGACCCCTGACTCTGACCGCCGACCACTCACCCCAGACAGATGACCCCTGATCCCTGACCCTGACCCCAAACCATGACCCCAACCCCTGACCCCTAACCATGACCCCTGACCCCTGACCCCTGACCCTGACCCCTGACCACTAACCATGACCCAATTCCCTGACCCCTGACCCCTAACCATTCCCTGACCCCTGACCCCTGACCCCTGACCCCTGACCCTGACCCCTGACCCCTAACCATGACCCCTGACCCTGACCCCTAACCATGAACCTGACCCCCTGACTCCTGACCTCCTGACCCCTGATCCCCTGACCCCTGACCCTTGACCCCTGACCCCTGACCCCTAACCATGACCCTGACCCCATACCCCCTGACCCCTGACCCCGTGACCCCTGACCCCTAACCATGACCCCTGAGCCTGAGCCTGACCGCTGACCCCTAACCATGACCCCATTCCCTGACCCCGACCCCTGACCCCTAACCACGACCCTGACCCTTGACCCCTGACGCCTGACCCCTATTAATGACCCCTGACCCATGACAATGACCCCTGACCTTTGACCCCTGACCCCTGACCCCTGACCCCTGACCCCTGACCCCAGACTCCTGATCCCTGACTCTGACCCCTGACCCCTGATCCCTGACTCTGACCCCTGACCCCTGACTCCTGATCCCTAACCCTAACCCCTAACTCCTGATGCCTGATGCCTGACCCCTGACCCCTGACCCCTAACCATCACCCCTGACCCCTGACACCTGACCCTCGACCCCTGACCCCTGACCCCTGACCCCTAACCATGACCCCTGACCATGACCCCTGACAGTGACTCTGACCCCTGACCCCTGACCCCTGACCCCTGATCCCTAACCCTGACCCCTGACCCCCTGATCCCTGACCCCTGACCCCAGACCCCTGACTATCCCTGACCCCTGACCCTTGACCCCTGACCCCTAGCCATGACCCCTGACCCCCTGACCTCCTGACCCCTGACGCCTAACCATGACCCCTGACCCCTGACCTTTGACCCCTGACCTTTGACCCCTGACCCTGCCCCCTAATCCCTAACCCTGACCCCTGACCACTGACCCCTGACCCCTGACTCTGACCCCTGACCCCTAACCCCTGACCTCTGACCACTCACCCCAGACCCCTGACCCTGACCCTGATCCCTGACCCCTAACCATGACCCTGACCCCTGACCCCTAACCATGACCCCTGACCATGACCATGACCCCTGACCCCTAACCATGACCCCAGACCCTGACCCCTGACCCCTAACCATGACCCTGACCCCCTGACCCCTGACCCCTGACCCCTAACCATGACACCTGACCCTGACCCCTGACCCAGACCCCGACCCCTGACCATGACGCTGACCCTTGACCACTGACCCCCTGACCCCTACTAATGACCCCTGACCATGACCCATGACCATGACCCCTGAACTTTGACCCCTGACCCCTGACCCTGACCCCTGATCCCTAACCCTGACCCCTGACCCCTGACCCCCTGACCCCTGACCCCCTGACCCCTGACCCCTAACCATGACCCCTGACCCTGAGCCTGACTGCTGACCCCTAACCATGACCACATTCCCTGACCCCTGACCCCTATTAATGACCCCTGACCCATGACAATGACCCCTGACCTTTGACCCCCTGACCCCTGACCCTGACCCCTGACCCCTGACCCCTGACCCCTGATCCCTGACTCTGACCCCCGACCACTCACCCCAGACAGCTGACCCCTGATCCCTGACCCTGACCCCAAACCATGACCCTGACCCCTGACCCCTAACCATGACCCCTGACCCCTGACCCCTGACCCTGACCCCTGACCACTAACCATGACCCAATTCCCTGACCCCTGACCCCTAACCATTCCCTGACCCCTGACCCCTGACCCCTTACCCTGACCCCTGACCCCTAACCATGACCCCTGACCCTGACCCCTAACCATGAACCTGACCCCCTGACTCCTGACCTCCTGACCCCTGATCCCCTGACCCCTGACCCTTGACCCCAGACCCCTGACCCCTAACCCCTAACCATGACCCCTAACCCCTGACCCCTAACCATGACCCCAGACCCTGACCCCTGACCCCTAACCATGACCCTGACCCCATACCCCCTGACCCCTGACCCCCTGACCCCTGACCCCTAACCATGACCCCTGAGCCTGAGCCTGACCGCTGACCCCTAACCATGACCCCATTCCCTGACCCCGACCCCTGACCCCTAACCACGACCCTGACCCTTGACCCCTGACCCCTGACCCCTATTAATGACCCCTGACCCATGACAATGACCCCTGACCTTTGACCCCCTGACCCCTGACCCCTGACCCCTGACCCCTGACCCCTGACCCCTGATCCCTGACTCTGACCCCCGACCACTCACCCCAGACAGCTGACCCCTGATCCCTGACCCTGACCCCAAACCATGACCCTGACCCCTGACCCCTAACCATGACCCCTGACCCCTGACCCTGACCCCTGACCACTAACCATGACCCAATTCCCTGACCCCTGACCCCTAACCATTCCCTGACCCCTGACCCCTGACCCCTGACCCTGACCCCTGACCCCTAACCATGACCCCTGACCCTGACCCCTAACCATGAACCTGACCCCCTGACTCCTGACCTCCTGACCCCTGATCCCCTGACCCCTGTCCCTTGACCCCTAACCCCTGACCCCTAACCATGACCCCTAACCCCTGACCCCTAACCATGACCCCAGACCCTGACCCCTGACCCCTAACCATGACCCTGACCCCATACCCCCTGACCCCTGACCCCCTGACCCCTGACCCCTAACCATGACCCCTGAGCCTGAGCCTGACCGCTGACCCCTAACCATGACCCCATTCCCTGACCCCGACCCCTGACCCCTAACCACGACCCTGACCCTTGACCCCTGACCCCTGACCCCTATTAATGACCCCTGACCCATGACAATGACCCCTGACCTTTGACCCCTGACCCCTGACCCCTGACCCCTGACCCCTGACCCTTGACCCCAGACTCCTGATCCCTGACTCTGACCCCTGACCCCTGATCCCTGACTCTGACCCCTGACCCCTGACTCCTGACTCCTGATCCCTAACCCTAACCCCTAACCCCTGATGCCTGATGCCTGACCCCTGACCCCTGACCCCTAACCATCACCCCTGACAGTGACTCTGATCCCTGACCGCTAACCATGACCCCTGAATCTGACCCCTGACCCCTGACCCCTAACCATGACCCCATTCCCTGACGCCTAACCATGACCCTGACCCCTGACCACTCACCCCAGACCATGACCCTTGACCCCTGAACCTTGACCCCTGACCCCTGAACCCTAACCATCCCCCCTGACCTTTGACCCCTGACCCTGACCCTGACCCCCGACCCCTGACCCCTGATCCCTAACCCTGACCCCTGACCCCCTGATCCCAGACCCCTGACTCTATCCCTGACCCCTGACCCTTGACCCCTGACCCCTAGCCATGACCCCTGACCCCCTGACCTCCTGACCCCTAACCATGACCCCTGACCCCTAACAATGACCCCTGACCCCTGACCCCTGACCTTTGACCCCTGACCTTTGACCCCTGACCCTGCCCCTAATCCCTAACCCTGACCCCTGACCACTGACCCCTGACCCCTGACTCTGACCCCTGACCCCTAACCCCTGACCTCTGACCACTCACCCCAGACCCCTGACCCTGACCCTGATCCCTGACCCCTAACCATGACCCTGACCCCTGACCCCTAACCATGACCCCTGACCCAGACCCTGACCCCTGACCCCTAACCATGACCCCAGACCCTGACCCCTGACCCCTGACCCCTAACCATGACACCTGACCCTGACCCCTGACCCTGACCCTGACCCCTGACCCCTAACCATGACCCTGACCCCTGACCCCTACACCTGACCCCTGACCCCTGACCCCCTGACCCTCTGACCCCCTGACCCCCTGACACCTGACCCTTGACGCCTGACCCAAGACCCCTTACCATGACCCCTTACCTTTGACCCCTGACCCCTGATCCCTAACCCTGACCCCTGACCCCCGACCCATGAGCCCTGACTCTGACCCCCGACCACTCACCCCAGACAGCTGACCTCTGATACCTGACCCTGACCCCAAACCATGACCCTGACCCCTGACCCCTAACCATGACCCCTGACCCTGACCCCTAACCATGAACCTGACCCCCTGACTCCTGACCTCCTGACCCCTGATCCCCTGACCCCTGACCCTTGACCCCAGACCCCTGACCGCTAACCATGACCCCTGACCCCTGACCCCTAACCATGACCCCTGACCCTGACCCTGACCCCTGACCCCTAACCATGACCCTGACCCCTGACCCCTGACCGCAGAGTCCTGATCCCTAACTCTGACCCCTGACCCCCTGACCCCCTGACCCCTGACCCCTGATCCCTAACCATGGCCCCTGACCCTGACCGCTGACCCCTAACCATGACCCCATTCCCTGACCCTGACCCCGACCCCTAACCATGACGCTGACCCTTGACCACTGACGCATAAGCATGACTCCTGACCTTTGACCCCTGACCCCTGACCATGACCCCTGAGCCCTGACAATGACCCCTGACCCCTGTGCCCTGACCTCTGACCACTCACCCCAGACCCCTGACCCCTGACCCTGACCCTGATCCCTGACCCTGACCCCTAACCATGAACCTGACCCCCTTACTCCTGACCTCCTGACCCCTGATCCCCTGACCCCTGACCCTTGACCCCAGACCCCTGATCCCTAACCCTGACTCCTGACCCCTGACCACCGACCCCTGACTCTGACCCCTGACCCCGGACCCCTAACCATGGCCCCATTCCCTTGACCCCTGACCCCGACCACTGACCCCTGACCCCTGACCCCTGACCCCCTGACCCTTGACCCCTGACCCCGTGACCCCTGACCCTAGACCCCTGACCCCTGACCCCTAACCATGACCCCTTACCTTTGACCCCTGACCCCTGACCCCTGATCCCCGACCCCTGAGTCCTGATCCCAAACCCTGACCCCTGACCCCTGACCCTGACCCCTGACCCCCGACCCCTGAGCCCTGACTCTGACCCCCGACCACTCACCCCAGACAGCTGACCCCTGATCCCTGACCCTGACCCCAAACCATGACCCTGACCCCTGACCCCTAACCATGACCCCTGACCCCTGACCCCTGACCCTGACCCTGACCCCTGTCCACTAACCATGACCCAATTCCCTGACCCCTGACCCCTAACCATTCCCTGACCCCTGACCCCTGACCCCTGACCCTGACCCCTGACCCCTAACCATGACCCCTGACCCTGACCCCTAACCATGAACCTGACCCCCTGACTCCTGACCTCCTGACCCCTGATCCCCTGACCCCTGACCCTTGACCCCAGACCCCTGACCCCTAACCATGACCCCTGACCCCTGACCCCTAACCATGACCCCAGACCCTGACCCCTGACCCCTAACCATGACCCTGACCCCATACCCCCTGACCCCTGACCCCTGACCCCTAACCATGACCCCTGACCCTGAGCCTGACCGCTGACCCCTAACCATGACCCCATTCCCTGACCCCTGACCCCTAACCACGACCCTGACCCTTGACCCCTGACCCCTGACCCCTATTAATGACCCCTGACCCATGACAATGACCCCTGACCTTTGACCCCCTGACCCCTGACCCCTGACCCCTGACCCCTGACTCTGACCGCCGACCACTCACCCCAGACAGATGACCCCTGATCCCTGACCCTGACCCCAAACCATGACCCCGACCCCTGACCCCTAACCATGACCCCTGACCCCTGACCCCTGACCCTGACCCCTGACCACTAACCATGACCCAATTCCCTGACCCCTGACCCCTAACCATTCCCTGACCCCTGACCCCTGACCCCTGACCCCTGACCCTGACCCCTGACCCCTAACCATGACCCCTGACCCTGACCCCTAACCATGAACCTGACCCCCTGACTCCTGACCTCCTGACCCCTGATCCCCTGACCCCTGACCCTTGACCCCTGACCCCTGACCCCTAACCATGACCCTGACCCCATACCCCCTGACCCCTGACCCCGTGACCCCTGACCCCTAACCATGACCCCTGAGCCTGAGCCTGACCGCTGACCCCTAACCATGACCCCATTCCCTGACCCCGACCCCTGACCCCTAACCACGACCCTGACCCTTGACCCCTGACGCCTGACCCCTATTAATGACCCCTGACCCATGACAATGACCCCTGACCTTTGACCCCTGACCCCTGACCCCTGACCCCTGACCCCTGACCCCAGACTCCTGATCCCTGACTCTGACCCCTGACCCCTGATCCCTGACTCTGACCCCTGACCCCTGACTCCTGATCCCAAACCCTAACCCCTAACCCCTGATGCCTGATGCCTGACCCCTGACCCCTGACCCCTAACCATCACCCCTGACCCCTGACACCTGACCCTTGACCCCTGACCCCTGACCCCTGACCCCTAACCATGACCCCTGACCATGACCCCTGACAGTGACTCTGACCCCTGACCCCTGACCCCTGACCCCTGATCCCTAACCCTGACCCCTGACCCCCTGATCCCTGACCCCTGACCCCAGACCCCTGACTCTATCCCTGACCCCTGACCCTTGACCCCTGACCCCTAGCCATGACCCCTGACCCCCTGACCTCCTGACCCCTGACGCCTAACCATGACCCCTGACCCCTGACCTTTGACCCCTGACCTTTGACCCCTGACCCTGCCCCCTAATCCCTAACCCTGACCCCTGACCACTGACCCCTGACCCCTGACTCTGACCCCTGACCCCTAACCCCTGACCTCTGACCACTCACCCCAGACCCCTGACCCTGACCCTGATCCCTGACCCCTAACCATGACCCTGACCCCTGACCCCTAACCATGACCCCAGACCCTGACCCCTGACCCCTAACCATGACCCTGACCCCATACCCCCTGACCCCTGACCCCCTGACCCCTGACCCCTAACCATGACCCCTGAGCCTGAGCCTGACCGCTGACCCCTAACCATGACCCCATTCCCTGACCCCGACCCCTGACCCCTAACCACGACCCTGACCCTTGACCCCTGACCCCTGACCCCTATTAATGACCCCTGACCCATGACAATGACCCCTGACCTTTGACCCCTGACCCCTGACCCCTGACCCCTGACCCTTGACCCCAGACTCCTGATCCCTGACTCTGACCCCTGACCCCTGATCCCTGACTCTGACCCCTGACCCCTGACTCCTGACTCCTGATCCCTAACCCTAACCCCTAACCCCTGATGCCTGATGCCTGACCCCTGACCCCTGACCCCTAACCATCACCCCTGACCCTTGACACCTGACCCTTGACCCCTGACCCCTAACCATGACCCCTGACAGTGACTCTGATCCCTGACCGCTAACCATGACCCCTGACTCCTGACCCCTGACCCCTAACCCCTAACCATGACCCCTGACCCCTGACCCCTAACAATGACCCCTGACCCCTGACCCCTGACCCCTAACCCTGACCCCTGACCTTTGACCCCTCACCCTGCCCCCTGATCCCTAACCCTGACTCCTGACCCCTGACCACCGACCCCTGACTCTGACCCCTGACCCCTGACCCCTAACCATGGCCCCATTCCCTTGACCCCTGACCCCTGACTCCTGACCCTGACACCTGACCCCTGACACCTGACCTTTGACCCCTGACCCTGACCCCTGATCTTTGACCCCTGACCCCGACCCCTGACCCCTGACCCCCTGACCCTTGACCCCTGACCTCCTGACCCCTGACCCTAGACCCCTGACCCCTGACCCCTAACCATGACCCCTTACCTTTGACCCCTGACCCCTGACCCCTGATCCCCGACCCCTGAGTCCTGATCCCTGACTCTGACCCCCGACCACTCACCCCAGACAGCTGACCCCTGATCCCTGACCCTAACCCCAAACCATGACCCTGACCCCTGACCCCTAACCATGACCCCTGACCCCTGACCCTGACCCCTGACCCCCGACCCCTGAGCCCTGACTCTGACCCCCGACCACTCACCCCAGACAGCTGACCCCTGATCCCTGACCCTGACCCCAAACCATGACCCTGACCCCTGACCCCTAACCATGACCCCAGACCCTGACCCCTGACCCCTAACCATGACCATGACCCCATACCCCCTGACCCCTGACCCCCTGACCCCTGACCCCTAACCATGACCCCTGAGACTGAGCCTGACCGCTGACCCCTAACCATGACCCCATTCCCTGACCCCTGACCCCTAACCACGACCCTGACCCTTGACCCCTGACCCCTGACCCCTATTAATGACCCCTGACCCATGACAATGACCCCTGACCTTTGACCCCCTGACCCCTGACCCCTGACCCCTGACCCCTGACCCCTGATCCCTGACTCTGACCCCCGACCACTCACCCCAGACAGCTGACCCCTGATCCCTGACCCTAACCCCAAACCATGACCCTGACCCCTGACCCCTAACCATGACCCCTGACCCCTGACCCTGACCCCTGACCACTAACCATGACCCAATTCCCTGACCCCTGACCCCTAACCATTCCCTGACCCCTGACCCCTGACACCTGACCCTGACCCCTGACCCCTAACCATGACCCCTGACCCTGACCCCTAACCATGAACCTGACCCCCTGACTCCTGACCTCCTGACCCCTGATCCCCTGACCCCTGACCCTTGACCCCAGACCCCTGACCCCTAACCATGACCCCTAACCCCTGACCCCTAACCATGACCCCAGACCCTGACCCCTGACCCCTAACCATGACCCTGACCCCATACCCCCTGACCCCTGACCCCCTGACCCCTGACCCCTAACCATGACCCCTGAGCCTGAGCCTGACCGCTGACCCCTAACCATGACCCCATTCCCTGACCCCGACCCCTGACCCCTAACCACGACCCTGACCCTTGACCCCTGACCCCTGACCCCTATTAATGACCCCTGACCCATGACAATGACCCCTGACCTTTGACCCCTGACCCCTGACCCCTGACCCCTGACCCTTGACCCCAGACTCCTGATCCCTGACTCTGACCCCTGACCCCTGATCCCTGACTCTGACCCCTGACCCCTGACTCCTGACTCCTGATCCCTAACCCTAACCCCTAACCCCTGATGCCTGATGCCTGACCCCTGACCCCTGACCCCTAACCATCACCCCTGACCCTTGACACCTGACCCTTGACCCCTGACCCCTGACCCCTAACCATGACCCCTGACAGTGACTCTGATCCCTGACCGCTAACCATGACCCCTGAATCTGACCCCTGACCCCTGACCCCTAACCATGACCCCATTCCCTGACGCCTAACCATGACCCTGACCCCTGACCACTCACCCCAGACCATGACCCTTGACCCCTGACCCTTGACCCCTGACCCCTGAACCCTAACCATCCCCCCTGACCTTTGACCCCTGACCCTGACCCTGACCCTGACCCCCGACCCCTGACCCCTGATCCCTAACCCTGACCCCTGACCCCCTGATCCCAGACCCCTGACTCTATCCCTGACCCCTGACCCTTGACCCCTGACCCCTAGCCATGACCCCTGACCCCCTGACCTCCTGACCCCTGACCCCTGACCCCTAACCATGACCCCTGACCCCTAACAATGACCCCTAACAATGACCCCTGACCTTTGACCCCTGACCTTTGACCCCTGACCCTGCCCCCTAATCCCTAACCCTGACCCCTGACCACTGACCCCTGACCCCTGACTCTGACCCCTGACCCCTAACCCCTGACCTCTGACCACTCACCCCAGACCCCTGACCCTGACCCTGATCCCTGACCCCTAACCATGACCCTGACCCCTGACCCCTAACCATGACCCCTGACCCAGACCCTGACCCCTGACCCCTAACCATGACCCCAGACCCTGACCCCTGACCCCTGACCCCTAACCATGACACCTGACCCTGACCCCTGACCCTGACCCTGACCCCTGACCCCTAACCATGACCCTGACCCCTGACCCCTACGCCTGACCCCTGACCCCTGACCCCCTGACCCTCTGACCCCCTGACCCCCTGACACCTGACCCTTGACGCCTGACCCAAGACCCCTTACCATGACCCCTTACCTTTGACCCCTGACCCCTGATCCCTAACCCTGACCCCTGACCCCCGACCCATGAGCCCTGACTCTGACCCCCGACCACTCACCCCAGACAGCTGACCTCTGATACCTGACCCTGACCCCAAACCATGACCCTGACCCCTGACCCCTAACCATGACCCCTGACCCTGACCCCTAACCATGAACCTGACCCCCTGACTCCTGACCTCCTGACCCCTGATCCCCTGACCCCTGACCCTTGACCCCAGACCCCTGACCGCTAACCATGACCCCTGACCCCTGACCCCTAACCATGACCCCTGACCCTGACCCTGACCCCTGACCCCTAACCATGACCCTGACCCCTGACCCCTGACCCCAGAGTCCTGATCCCTAACTCTGACCCCTGACCCCCTGACCCCCTGACCCCTGACCCCTGATCCCTAACCATGGCCCCTGACCCTGACCGCTGACCCCTAACCATGACCCCATTCCCTGACCCTGACCCCGACCCCTAACCATGACGCTGACCCTTGACCACTGACGCATAAGCATGACTCCTGACCTTTGACCCCTGACCCCTGACCATGACCCCTGAGCCCTGACAATGACCCCTGACCCCTGTGCCCTGACCTCTGACCACTCACCCCAGACCCCTGACCCCTGACCCTGACCCTGATCCCTGACCCTGACCCCTAACCATGAACCTGACCCCCTGACTCCTGACCTCCTGACCCCTGATCCCCTGACCCCTGACCCTTGACCCCAGACCCCTGATCCCTAACCCTGACTCCTGACCCCTGACCACCGACCCCTGACTCTGACCCCTGACCCCGGACCCCTAACCATGGCCCCATTCCCTTGACCCCTGACCCCGACCACTGACCCCTGACCCCTGACCCCTGACCCCCTGACCCTTGACCCCTGACCCCGTGACCCCTGACCCTAGACCCCTGACCCCTGACCCCTAACCATGACCCCTTACCTTTGACCCCTGACCCCTGACCCCTGATCCCCGACCCCTGAGTCCTGATCCCAAACCCTGACCCCTGACCCCTGACCCTGACCCCTGACCCCTGACCCTGACCCCTGACCCCCGACCCCTGAGCCCTGACTCTGACCCCCGACCACTCACCCCAGACAGCTGACCCCTGATCCCTGACCCTGACCCCAAACCATGACCCTGACCCCTGACCCCTAACCATGACCCCTGACCCCTGACCCCTGACCCTGACCCTGACCCCTGTCCACTAACCATGACCCAATTCCCTGACCCCTGACCCCTAACCATTCCCTGACCCCTGACCCCTGACCCCTGACCCTGACCCCTGACCCCTAACCATGACCCCTGACCCTGACCCCTAACCATGAACCTGACCCCCTGACTCCTGACCTCCTGACCCCTGATCCCCTGACCCCTGACCCTTGACCCCAGACCCCTGACCGCTAACCATGACCCCTGACCCCTGACCCCTAACCATGACCCCAGACCCTGACCCCTGACCCCTAACCATGACCATGACCCCATACCCCCTGACCCCTGACCCCCTGACCCCTGACCCCTAACCATGACCCCTGAGACTGAGGCTGACCGCTGACCCCTAACCATGACCCCATTCCCTGACCCCTGACCCCTAACCACGACCCTGACCCTTGACCCCTGACCCCTGACCCCTATTAATGACCCCTGACCCATGACAATGACCCCTGACCTTTGACCCCCTGACCCCTGACCCCTGACCCCTGACCCCTGACCCCTGACCCCTGATCCCTGACTCTGACCCCCGACCACTCACCCCAGACAGCTGACCCCTGATCCCTGACCCCTAACCATGACCCCTGACCCCTGACCCCTAACCATGACCCCAGACCCTGACCCCTGACCCCTAACCATGACCCTGACCCCATACCCCCTGACCCCTGACCCCTGACCCCTAACCATGACCCCTGACCCTGAGCCTGACCGCTGACCCCTAACCATGACCCCATTCCCTGACCCCTGACCCCTAACCACGACCCTGACCCTTGACCCCTGACCCCTGACCCCTATTAATGACCCCTGACCCATGACAATGACCCCTGACCTTTGACCCCCTGACCCCTGACCCCTGACCCCTGACCCCTGACTCTGACCGCCGACCACTCACCCCAGACAGATGACCCCTGATCCCTGACCCTGACCCCAAACCATGACCCCAACCCCTGACCCCTAACCATGACCCCTGACCCCTGACCCCTGACCCTGACCCCTGACCACTAACCATGACCCAATTCCCTGACCCCTGACCCCTAACCATTCCCTGACCCCTGACCCCTGACCCCTGACCCCTGACCCTGACCCCTGACCCCTAACCATGACCCCTGACCCTGACCCCTAACCATGAACCTGACCCCCTGACTCCTGACCTCCTGACCCCTGATCCCCTGACCCCTGACCCTTGACCCCTGACCCCTGACCCCTAACCATGACCCTGACCCCATACCCCCTGACCCCTGACCCCGTGACCCCTGACCCCTAACCATGACCCCTGAGCCTGAGCCTGACCGCTGACCCCTAACCATGACCCCATTCCCTGACCCCGACCCCTGACCCCTAACCACGACCCTGACCCTTGACCCCTGACGCCTGACCCCTATTAATGACCCCTGACCCATGACAATGACCCCTGACCTTTGACCCCTGACCCCTGACCCCTGACCCCTGACCCCTGACCCCAGACTCCTGATCCCTGACTCTGACCCCTGACCCCTGATCCCTGACTCTGACCCCTGACCCCTGACTCCTGATCCCTAACCCTAACCCCTAACTCCTGATGCCTGATGCCTGACCCCTGACCCCTGACCCCTAACCATCACCCCTGACCCCTGACACCTGACCCTCGACCCCTGACCCCTGACCCCTGACCCCTAACCATGACCCCTGACCATGACCCCTGACAGTGACTCTGACCCCTGACCCCTGACCCCTGACCCCTGATCCCTAACCCTGACCCCTGACCCCCTGATCCCTGACCCCTGACCCCAGACCCCTGACTATCCCTGACCCCTGACCCTTGACCCCTGACCCCTAGCCATGACCCCTGACCCCCTGACCTCCTGACCCCTGACGCCTAACCATGACCCCTGACCCCTGACCTTTGACCCCTGACCTTTGACCCCTGACCCTGCCCCCTAATCCCTAACCCTGACCCCTGACCACTGACCCCTGACCCCTGACTCTGACCCCTGACCCCTAACCCCTGACCTCTGACCACTCACCCCAGACCCCTGACCCTGACCCTGATCCCTGACCCCTAACCATGACCCTGACCCCTGACCCCTAACCATGACCCCTGACCATGACCATGACCCCTGACCCCTAACCATGACCCCAGACCCTGACCCCTGACCCCTAACCATGACCCTGACCCCCTGACCCCTGACCCCTGACCCCTAACCATGACACCTGACCCTGACCCCTGACCCAGACCCCGACCCCTGACCATGACGCTGACCCTTGACCACTGACCCCTGACCCCTACTAATGACCCCTGACCATGACCCATGACCATGACCCCTGAACTTTGACCCCTGACCCCTGACCCTGACCCCTGATCCCTAACCCTGACCCCTGACCCCTGACCCCCTGACCCCTGACCCCCTGACCCCTGACCCCTAACCATGACCCCTGACCCTGAGCCTGACTGCTGACCCCTAACCATGACCACATTCCCTGACCCCTGACCCCTATTAATGACCCCTGACCCATGACAATGACCCCTGACCTTTGACCCCCTGACCCCTGACCCTGACCCCTGACCCCTGACCCCTGACCCCTGATCCCTGACTCTGACCCCCGACCACTCACCCCAGACAGCTGACCCCTGATCCCTGACCCTGACCCCAAACCATGACCCTGACCCCTGACCCCTAACCATGACCCCTGACCCCTGACCCCTGACCCTGACCCCTGACCACTAACCATGACCCAATTCCCTGACCCCTGACCCCTAACCATTCCCTGACCCCTGACCCCTGACCCCTTACCCTGACCCCTGACCCCTAACCATGACCCCTGACCCTGACCCCTAACCATGAACCTGACCCCCTGACTCCTGACCTCCTGACCCCTGATCCCCTGACCCCTGACCCTTGACCCCAGACCCCTGACCCCTAACCCCTAACCATGACCCCTAACCCCTGACCCCTAACCATGACCCCAGACCCTGACCCCTGACCCCTAACCATGACCCTGACCCCATACCCCCTGACCCCTGACCCCCTGACCCCTGACCCCTAACCATGACCCCTGAGCCTGAGCCTGACCGCTGACCCCTAACCATGACCCCATTCCCTGACCCCGACCCCTGACCCCTAACCACGACCCTGACCCTTGACCCCTGACCCCTGACCCCTATTAATGACCCCTGACCCATGACAATGACCCCTGACCTTTGACCCCCTGACCCCTGACCCCTGACCCCTGACCCCTGACCCCTGACCCCTGATCCCTGACTCTGACCCCCGACCACTCACCCCAGACAGCTGACCCCTGATCCCTGACCCTGACCCCAAACCATGACCCTGACCCCTGACCCCTAACCATGACCCCTGACCCCTGACCCTGACCCCTGACCACTAACCATGACCCAATTCCCTGACCCCTGACCCCTAACCATTCCCTGACCCCTGACCCCTGACCCCTGACCCTGACCCCTGACCCCTAACCATGACCCCTGACCCTGACCCCTAACCATGAACCTGACCCCCTGACTCCTGACCTCCTGACCCCTGATCCCCTGACCCCTGTCCCTTGACCCCTAACCCCTGACCCCTAACCATGACCCCTAACCCCTGACCCCTAACCATGACCCCAGACCCTGACCCCTGACCCCTAACCATGACCCTGACCCCATACCCCCTGACCCCTGACCCCCTGACCCCTGACCCCTAACCATGACCCCTGAGCCTGAGCCTGACCGCTGACCCCTAACCATGACCCCATTCCCTGACCCCGACCCCTGACCCCTAACCACGACCCTGACCCTTGACCCCTGACCCCTGACCCCTATTAATGACCCCTGACCCATGACAATGACCCCTGACCTTTGACCCCTGACCCCTGACCCCTGACCCCTGACCCCTGACCCTTGACCCCAGACTCCTGATCCCTGACTCTGACCCCTGACCCCTGATCCCTGACTCTGACCCCTGACCCCTGACTCCTGACTCCTGATCCCTAACCCTAACCCCTAACCCCTGATGCCTGATGCCTGACCCCTGACCCCTGACCCCTAACCATCACCCCTGACAGTGACTCTGATCCCTGACCGCTAACCATGACCCCTGAATCTGACCCCTGACCCCTGACCCCTAACCATGACCCCATTCCCTGACGCCTAACCATGACCCTGACCCCTGACCACTCACCCCAGACCATGACCCTTGACCCCTGAACCTTGACCCCTGACCCCTGAACCCTAACCATCCCCCCTGACCTTTGACCCCTGACCCTGACCCTGACCCCCGACCCCTGACCCCTGATCCCTAACCCTGACCCCTGACCCCCTGATCCCAGACCCCTGACTCTATCCCTGACCCCTGACCCTTGACCCCTGACCCCTAGCCATGACCCCTGACCCCCTGACCTCCTGACCCCTAACCATGACCCCTGACCCCTAACAATGACCCCTGACCCCTGACCCCTGACCTTTGACCCCTGACCTTTGACCCCTGACCCTGCCCCTAATCCCTAACCCTGACCCCTGACCACTGACCCCTGACCCCTGACTCTGACCCCTGACCCCTAACCCCTGACCTCTGACCACTCACCCCAGACCCCTGACCCTGACCCTGATCCCTGACCCCTAACCATGACCCTGACCCCTGACCCCTAACCATGACCCCTGACCCAGACCCTGACCCCTGACCCCTAACCATGACCCCAGACCCTGACCCCTGACCCCTGACCCCTAACCATGACACCTGACCCTGACCCCTGACCCTGACCCTGACCCCTGACCCCTAACCATGACCCTGACCCCTGACCCCTACACCTGACCCCTGACCCCTGACCCCCTGACCCTCTGACCCCCTGACCCCCTGACACCTGACCCTTGACGCCTGACCCAAGACCCCTTACCATGACCCCTTACCTTTGACCCCTGACCCCTGATCCCTAACCCTGACCCCTGACCCCCGACCCATGAGCCCTGACTCTGACCCCCGACCACTCACCCCAGACAGCTGACCTCTGATACCTGACCCTGACCCCAAACCATGACCCTGACCCCTGACCCCTAACCATGACCCCTGACCCTGACCCCTAACCATGAACCTGACCCCCTGACTCCTGACCTCCTGACCCCTGATCCCCTGACCCCTGACCCTTGACCCCAGACCCCTGACCGCTAACCATGACCCCTGACCCCTGACCCCTAACCATGACCCCTGACCCTGACCCTGACCCCTGACCCCTAACCATGACCCTGACCCCTGACCCCTGACCGCAGAGTCCTGATCCCTAACTCTGACCCCTGACCCCCTGACCCCCTGACCCCTGACCCCTGATCCCTAACCATGGCCCCTGACCCTGACCGCTGACCCCTAACCATGACCCCATTCCCTGACCCTGACCCCGACCCCTAACCATGACGCTGACCCTTGACCACTGACGCATAAGCATGACTCCTGACCTTTGACCCCTGACCCCTGACCATGACCCCTGAGCCCTGACAATGACCCCTGACCCCTGTGCCCTGACCTCTGACCACTCACCCCAGACCCCTGACCCTGACCCTGACCCTGATCCCTGACCCTGACCCCTAACCATGAACCTGACCCCCTTACTCCTGACCTCCTGACCCCTGATCCCCTGACCCCTGACCCTTGACCCCAGACCCCTGATCCCTAACCCTGACTCCTGACCCCCTGACCACCGACCCCTGACTCTGACCCCTGACCCCGGACCCCTAACCATGGCCCCATTCCCTTGACCCCTGACCCCGACCACTGACCCCTGACCCCTGACCCCTGACCCCCTGACCCTTGACCCCTGACCCCGTGACCCCTGACCCTAGACCCCTGACCCCTGACCCCTAACCATGACCCCTTACCTTTGACCCCTGACCCCTGACCCCTGATCCCCGACCCCTGAGTCCTGATCCCAAACCCTGACCCCTGACCCCTGACCCTGACCCCTGACCCCCGACCCCTGAGCCCTGACTCTGACCCCCGACCACTCACCCCAGACAGCTGACCCCTGATCCCTGACCCTGACCCCAAACCATGACCCTGACCCCTGACCCCTAACCATGACCCCTGACCCCTGACCCCTGACCCTGACCCTGACCCCTGTCCACTAACCATGACCCAATTCCCTGACCCCTGACCCCTAACCATTCCCTGACCCCTGACCCCTGACCCCTGACCCTGACCCCTGACCCCTAACCATGACCCCTGACCCCTGACCCCTAACCATGAACCTGACCCCCTGACTCCTGACCTCCTGACCCCTGATCCCCTGACCCCTGACCCTTGACCCCAGACCCCTGACCCCTAACCATGACCCCTGACCCCTGACCCCTAACCATGACCCCAGACCCTGACCCCTGACCCCTAACCATGACCCTGACCCCATACCCCCTGACCCCTGACCCCTGACCCCTAACCATGACCCCTGACCCTGAGCCTGACCGCTGACCCCTAACCATGACCCCATTCCCTGACCCCTGACCCCTAACCACGACCCTGACCCTTGACCCCCTGACCCCTGACCCCTATTAATGACCCTGACCCATGACAATGACCCCTGACCTTTGACCCCCTGACCCCTGACCCCTGACCCCTGACCCCTGACTCTGACCGCCGACCACTCACCCCAGACAGATGACCCCTGATCCCTGACCCTGACCCCAAACCATGACCCCGACCCCTGACCCCTAACCATGACCCCTGACCCCTGACCCCTGACCCTGACCCCTGACCACTAACCATGACCCAATTCCCTGACCCCTGACCCCTAACCATTCCCTGACCCCTGACCCCTGACCCCTGACCCCTGACCCTGACCCCTGACCCCTAACCATGACCCCTGACCCTGACCCCTAACCATGAACCTGACCCCCTGACTCCTGACCTCCTGACCCCTGATCCCCTGACCCCTGACCCTTGACCCCTGACCCCTGACCCCTAACCATGACCCTGACCCCATACCCCCTGACCCCTGACCCCGTGACCCCTGACCCCTAACCATGACCCCTGAGCCTGAGCCTGACCGCTGACCCCTAACCATGACCCCATTCCCTGACCCCGACCCCTGACCCCTAACCACGACCCTGACCCTTGACCCCTGACGCCTGACCCCTATTAATGACCCCTGACCCATGACAATGACCCCTGACCTTTGACCCCTGACCCCTGACCCCTGACCCCTGACCCCTGACCCCAGACTCCTGATCCCTGACTCTGACCCCTGGACCCCTGATCCCTGACTCTGACCCCTGACCCCCTGACTCCTGATCCCAAACCCTAACCCCTAACCCCTGATGCCTGATGCCTGACCCCTGACCCCTGACCCCTAACCATCACCCCTGACCCCTGACACCTGACCCTTGACCCCTGACCCCTGACCCCTGACCCCTAACCATGACCCCTGACCATGACCCCTGACAGTGACTCTGACCCCTGACCCCTGACCCCTGACCCCTGATCCCTAACCCTGACCCCTGACCCCCTGATCCCTGACCCCTGACCCCAGACCCCTGACTCTATCCCTGACCCCTGACCCTTGACCCCTGACCCCTAGCCATGACCCCTGACCCCCTGACCTCCTGACCCCTGACGCCTAACCATGACCCCTGACCCCTGACCTTTGACCCCTGACCTTTGACCCCTGACCCTGCCCCCTAATCCCTAACCCTGACCCCTGACCACTGACCCCTGACCCCTGACTCTGACCCCTGACCCCTAACCCCTGACCTCTGACCACTCACACCCAGACCCCTGACCCTGACCCTGATCCCTGACCCCTAACCATGACCCTGACCCCTGACCCCTAACCATGACCCCAGACCCTGACCCCTGACCCCTAACCATGACCCTGACCCCATACCCCCTGACCCTGACCCCCTGACCCCTGACCCCTAACCATGACCCCTGAGCCTGAGCCTGACCGCTGACCCCTAACCATGACCCCATTCCCTGACCCCGACCCCTGACCCCTAACCACGACCCTGACCCTTGACCCCTGACCCCTGACCCCTATTAATGACCCCTGACCCATGACAATGACCCCTGACCTTTGACCCCTGACCCCTGACCCCTGACCCCTGACCCTTGACCCCAGACTCCTGATCCCTGACTCTGACCCCTGACCCCTGATCCCTGACTCTGACCCCTGACCCCTGACTCCTGACTCCTGATCCCTAACCCTAACCCCTAACCCCTGATGCCTGATGCCTGACCCCTGACCCCTGACCCCTAACCATCACCCCTGACCCTTGACACCTGACCCTTGACCCCTGACCCCTAACCATGACCCCTGACAGTGACTCTGATCCCTGACCGCTACCATGACCCCTGACTCCTGACCCTGACCCCCTAACCCCTAACCATGACCCCTGACCCCTGACCCCTAACAATGACCCCTGACCCCTGACCCCTGACCCCTAACCCTGACCCCTGACCTTTGACCCCTCACCCTGCCCCCTGATCCCTAACCCTGACTCCTGACCCCTGACCACCGACCCCTGACTCTGACCCCTGACCCCTGACCCCTAACCATGGCCCCATTCCCTTGACCCCTGACCCCTGACTCCTGACCCTGACACCTGACCCCTGACACCTGACCTTTGACCCCTGACCCTGACCCCTGATCTTTGACCCCTGACCCCGACCCCTGACCCCTGACCCCCTGACCCTTGACCCCTGACCTCCTGACCCCTGACCCTAGACCCCTGACCCCTGACCCCTAACCATGACCCCTTACCTTTGACCCCTGACCCCTGACCCCTGATCCCCGACCCCTGAGTCCTGATCCCTGACTCTGACCCCCGACCACTCACCCCAGACAGCTGACCCCTGATCCCTGACCCTAACCCCAAACCATGACCCTGACCCCTGACCCCTAACCATGACCCCTGACCCCTGACCCTGACCCCTGACCCCCGACCCCTGAGCCCTGACTCTGACCCCCGACCACTCACCCCAGACAGCTGACCCCTGATCCCTGACCCTGACCCCAAACCATGACCCTGACCCCTGACCCCTAACCATGACCCCAGACCCTGACCCCTGACCCCTAACCATGACCATGACCCCATACCCCCTGACCCCTGACCCCCTGACCCCTGACCCCTAACCATGACCCCTGAGACTGAGCCTGACCGCTGACCCCTAACCATGACCCCATTCCCTGACCCCTGACCCCTAACCACGACCCTGACCCTTGACCCCTGACCCCTGACCCCTATTAATGACCCCTGACCCCATGACAATGACCCCTGACCTTTGACCCCCTGACCCCTGACCCCTGACCCCTGACCCCTGACCCCTGATCCCTGACTCTGACCCCCGACCACTCACCCCAGACAGCTGACCCCTGATCCCTGACCCTAACCCCAAACCATGACCCTGACCCCTGACCCCTAACCATGACCCCTGACCCCTGACCCTGACCCCTGACCACTAACCATGACCCAATTCCCTGACCCCTGACCCCCTAACCATTCCCTGACCCCCTGACCCCTGACACCTGACCCTGACCCCTGACCCCTAACCATGACCCCTGACCCTGACCCCTAACCATGAACCTGACCCCCTGACTCCTGACCCTCCTGACCCCTGATCCCCTGACCCCTGACCCTTGACCCCAGACCCCTGACCCCTAACCATGACCCCTAACCCCTGACCCCTAACCATGACCCCAGACCCTGACCCCTGACCCCTAACCATGACCCTGACCCCATACCCCCTGACCCCTGACCCCCTGACCCCTGACCCCTAACCATGACCCCTGAGCCTGAGCCTGACCGCTGACCCCTAACCATGACCCCATTCCCTGACCCCGACCCCTGACCCCTAACCACGACCCTGACCCTTGACCCCTGACCCCTGGGGGATGTCCTCAGGGGTCAGGGGTCAAGGGTCAGGGTCGTGGTTAGGGGTCAGGGGTCGGGGTCAGGGAATGGGGTCATGGTTAGGGGTCAGCGGTCAGGCTCAGGCTCAGGGGGTCATGGTTAGGGGTCAGGGGTCAGGGGGTCAGGGGTCAGGGGGGTATGGGGTCAGGGTCATGGTTAGGGGGTCAGGGGTCAGGGTCTGGGGTCATGGTTAGGGGTCAGGGGTTAGGGGTCATGGTTAGGGGTCAGGGGTCTGGGGTCAAGGGTCAGGGGTCAGGGGATCAGGGGTCAGGAGGTCAGGAGTCAGGGGGTCAGGTTCATGGTTAGGGGTCAGGGTCAGGGGTCATGGTTAGGGGTCAGGGGTCAGGGTCAGGTGTCAGGGGTCAGGGGTCAGGGAATGGTTAGGGGTCAGGGGTCAGGAATTGGGTCATGGTTAGTGGTCAGGGGTCAGGGTCAGGGGTCAGGGGTCATGGTTAGGGGTCAGGGGTCAGGGTCATGGTTTGGGGTTAGGGTCAGGGATCAGGGGTCAGCTGTCTGGGGTGAGTGGTCGGGGGTCAGAGTCAGGGATCAGGGGTCAGGGGTCAGGGGTCAGGGGTCAGGGGTCAGGGGGTCAAAGGTCAGGGGTCATTGTCATGGGTCAGGGGTCATTAATAGGGGTCAGGGGTCAGGGGTCAAGGGTCAGGGTCGTGGTTAGGGGTCAGGGGTCAGGGGAATGGGGTCATGGTTAGGGGTCAGCGGTCAGGCTCAGTCTCAGGGGTCATGGTTAGGGGTCAGGGGTCAGGGGGTCAGGGGTCAGGGGGTATGGGGTCATGGTCATGGTTAGGGGGTCAGGGGTCAGGGTCTGGGGTCATGGTTAGGGGTCAGGGGTCAGGGTCATGGTTTGGGGTCAGGGTCAGGGATCAGGGGTCAGCTGTCTGGGGTGAGTGGTCGGGGGTCAGAGTCAGGGCTCAGGGGTCGGGGGTCAGGGGTCAGGGTCAGGGGTCAGGGGTCATGGTTAGGGGTCAGGGGTCAGGGTCATGGGTTTGGGGGTTAGGGTCAGGGATCAGGGGTCAGCTGTCTGGGGTGAGTGGTCGGGGGTCAGAGTCAGGGATCAGGACTCAGGGGTCGGGGATCAGGGGTCAGGGGTCAGGGGTCAAAGGTAAGGGGTCATGGTTAGGGGTCAGGGGTCAGGGGTCTAGGGTCAGGGGTCAGGAGGTCAGGGGTCAAGGGTCAGGGGGGGTCAGGGGTCAGGGGTCGGGGGTCAGGGGTCAAAGATCAGGGGTCAGGGTCAGGGGTCAAAGGTCAGGTGTCAGGGGTCAGGTGTCAGGGGTCAGGAGTCAGGGGTCAGGGGGTCAAGGGAATGGGGCCATGGTTAGGGGTCAGGGGTCAGGGGTCAGAGTCAGGGGTCGGTGGTCAGGGGTCAGGAGTCAGGGTTAGGGATCAGGGGGGCAGGGTGAGGGGTCAAAGGTCAGGGGTCAGGGTTAGGGGTCAGGGGTCAGGGGTCAGGGGTCATTGTTAGGGGTCAGGGGTCAGGGGTCATGGTTAGGGGTTAGGGGTCAGGGGTCAGGAGTCAGGGGTCATGGTTAGCGGTCAGGGATCAGAGTCACTGTCAGGGGTCATGGTTAGGGGTCAGGGGTCAAGGGTCAGGTGTCAAGGGTCAGGGGTGATGGTTAGGGGTCAGGGGTCAGGGGTCAGGCATCAGGCATCAGGGGTTAGGGGTTAGGGTTAGGGATCAGGAGTCAGGAGTCAGGGGTCAGGGGTCAGAGTCAGGGATCAGGGGTCAGGGGTCAGAGTCAGGGATCAGGAGTCTGGGGTCAAGGGTCAGGGGTCAGGGGTCAGGGGTCAGGGGTCAAAGGTCAGGGGTCATTGTCATGGGTCAGGGGTCATTAATAGGGGTCAGGGGTCAGGGGTCAAGGGTCAGGGTCGTGGTTAGGGGTCAGGGGTCGGGGTCAGGGAATGGGGTCATGGTTAGGGGTCAGCGGTCAGGCTCAGGCTCAGGGGTCATGGTTAGGGGTCAGGGGTCAGGGGGTCAGGGGTCAGGGGGTATGGGGTCAGGGTCATGGTTAGGGGTCAGGGGTCAGGGTCTGGGGGTCATGGTTAGGGGTCAGGGGTCAGGGTCATGGTTAGGGGTCAGGGATCAGGGTCAGGGTCAGGGGTCTGGGGTGAGTGGTCAGAGGTCAGGGGTTAGGGGTCAGGGGTCAGAGTCAGGGGTCAGGGGTCAGTGGTCAGGGGTCAGGGTTAGGGATTAGGGGGCAGGGTCAGGGGTCAAAGGTCAGGGGTCAAAGGTCAGGGGTCAGGGGTCATGGTTAGGCGTCAGGGGTCAGGAGGTCAGGGGGTCAGGGGTCATGGCTAGGGGTCAGGGGTCAAGGGTCAGGGGTCAGGGATAGAGTCAGGGGTCTGGGGTCAGGGGTCAGGGATCAGGGGGTCAGGGGTCAGGGTTAGGGATCAGGGGTCAGGGGTCAGGGGTCAGGGGTCAGAGTCACTGTCAGGGGTCATGGTCAGGGGTCATGGTTAGGGGTCAGGGGTCAGGGGTCAGGGGTCAAGGGTCAGGTGTCAGGGGTCAGGGGTGATGGTTAGGGGTCAGGGGTCAGGGGTCAGGCATCAGGCATCAGGGGTTAGGGGGTTAGGGTTTGGGATCAGGAGTCAGGGGTCAGGGGTCAGAGTCAGGGATCAGGGGTCAGGGGTCAGAGTCAGGGATCAGGAGTCTGGGGTCAGGGGTCAGGGGTCAGGGGTCAGGGGTCAGGGGTCAAAGGTCAGGGGTCATTGTCATGGGGTCAGGGGTCATTAATAGGGGTCAGGCGTCAGGGGTCAAGGGTCAGGGTCGTGGTTAGGGGTCAGGGGTCGGGGTCAGGGAATGGGGTCATGGTTAGGGGTCAGCGGTCAGGCTCAGGCTCAGGGGTCATGGTTAGGGGTCAGGGGTCACGGGGTCAGGGGTCAGGGGGTATGGGGTCAGGGTCATGGTTAGGGGTCAGGGGTCAGGGGTCAAGGGTCAGGGGTCAGGGGGATCAGGGGTCAGGAGGTCAGGAGTCAGGGGGGTCAGGTTCATGGTTAGGGGTCAGGGGTCAGGGGTCATGGTTAGGGGTCAGGGGTCAGGGTCAGGGGTCAGGGGTCAGGGTCAGGGGTCAGGGAATGGTTAGGGGTCAGGGGTCAGGGAATTGGGTCATGGTTAGTGGTCAGGGGTCAGGGTCAGGGGTCAGGGGTCAGGGGTCATGGTTAGGGGTCAGGGGGTCGGGGGTCATGGTTTGGGGTCAGGGTCAGGGATCAGGGGTCATCTGTCTGGGGGTGAGTGGTCGGCGGTCAGAGTCAGGGGTCAGGGGTCAGGGGTCAGGGGTCAGGGGGTCAAAGGTCAGGGGTCATTGTCATGGGTCAGGGGTCATTAATAGGGGTCAGGGGTCAGGGGTCAAGGGTCAGGGTCGTGGTTAGGGGTCAGGGGTCAGGGAATGGGGTCATGGTTAGGGGTCAGCGGTCAGGCTCAGGGTCAGGGGTCATGGTTAGGGGTCAGGGGTCAGGGGTCAGGGGGTATGGGGTCAGGGTCATGGTTAGGGGTCAGGGTCAGGGTCTGGGGTCATGGTTAGGGGTCAGGGTCAGGGGTCATGGTTAGGGGTCAGGGGTCTGGGGTCAAGGGTCAGGGGTCAGGGGATCAGGGGTCAGGGAGGTCAGGAGTCAGGGGGTCAGGTTCATGGTTAGGGGTCAGGGTCAGGGTCATGGTTAGGGGGTCAGGGGGTCAGGGTCAGGGGTCAGGGGTCAGGGGTCAGGGAATGGTTAGGGGTCAGGGGTCAGGGAATTGGGTCATGGTTAGTGGACAGGGGTCAGGGTCAGGGTCAGGGGTCAGGGGTCAGGGGTCATGGTTAGGGGTCAGGGGTCAGGGTCATGGTTTGGGGTCAGGGTCAGGGATCAGGGGTCAGCTGTCTGGGGTGAGTGGGTCGGGGGTCAGAGTCAGGGCTCAGGGGTCGGGGGTCAGGGGTCAGGGTCAGGGGTCAGGGGTCAGGGTTTGGGATCAGGACTCAGGGGTCGGGGATCAGGGGTCAGGGGTCAGGGGTCAAAGGTAAGGGGTCATGGTTAGGGGTCAGGGGTCAGGGGTCTAGGGTCAGGGGGTCACGGGGTCAGGGGGTCAAGGGTCAGGGGGTCAGGGGTCAGGGGTCAGGGGTCAGTGGTCGGGGTCAGGGGTCAAGGGAATGGGGCCATGGTTAGGGGTCCGGGGTCAGGGGTCAGAGTCAGGGGTCGGTGGTCAGGGGTCAGGAGTCAGGGTTAGGGATCAGGGGTCTGGGGTCAAGGGTCAGGGGGTCAGGGGATCAGGGGTCAGGAGGTCAGGAGTAAGGGGGTCAGGTTCATGGTTAGGGGTCAGGGTCAGGGATCAGGGTCAGGGTCAGGGGTCAGGGGTCTGGGGTGAGTGGTCAGAGGTCAGGGCACAGGGGTCAGGGGTCATTGTCAGGGCTCAGGGGTCATGGTCAGGGGTCAGGGGTCAAAGGTCAGGAGTCATGCTTATGCGTCAGTGGTCAAGGGTCAGCGTCATGGTTAGGGGTCGGGGTCAGGGTCAGGGAATGGGGTCATGGTTAGGGGTCAGCGGTCAGGGTCAGGGGCCATGGTTAGGGATCAGGGGTCAGGGGGTCAGGGGGTCAGGGGGTCAGGGGTCAGAGTTAGGGATCAGGACTCTGCGGTCAGGGGTCAGGGGTCAGGGTCATGGTTAGGGGGTCAGGGGTCAGGGTCAGGGTCAGGGGTCATGGTTAGGGGTCAGGGGTCAGGGGTCATGGTTAGCGGTCAGGGGTCTGGGGGTCAAGGGTCAGGGGTCAGGGGGATCAGGGGTCAGGAGGTCAGGAGTCAGGGGGTCAGGTTCATGGTTAGGGGTCAGGGTCAGGGGTCATGGTTAGGGGGTCAGGGGTCAGGGTCATGGTTTGGGGGTCAGGGTCAGGTATCAGAGGTCAGCTGTCTGGGGTGAGTGGTCGGGGGGTCAGAGTCAGGGCTCATGGGTCGGGGGTCAGGGGTCAGGGTTAGGGATCAGGGGTCAGGGGTCAAAGGTAAGGGGTCATGGTAAGGGGTCTTGGGTCAGGCGTCAAGGGTCAGGTGTCAGGGGGTCAGGGGGTCAGAGGGTCAGGGGGTCAGGGGTCAGGGGTCAGGTGTAGGGGTCAGGGGTCAGGGTCATGGTTAGGGGTCAGGGGTCAGGGTCAGGGTCAGGGGTCAGGGTCAGGTGTCATGGTTAGGGGTCAGGGGTCAGGGGTCAGGGTCTGGGGTCATGGTTAGGGGTCAGGGGTCAGGGTCTGGGTCAGGGGTCATGGTTAGGGGTCAGGGGTCAGGGTCATGGTTAGGGGTCAGGGATCAGGGTCAGGGTCAGGGGTCTGGGGTGAGTGGTCAGAGGTCAGGGGTTAGGGGTCAGGGGTCAGAGTCAGGGTCAGGGGTCAGTGGTCAGGGGTCAGGGTTAGGGATTAGGGGCAGGGTCAGGGGTCAAAGGTCAGGGGTCAAAGGTCAGGGGTCAGGGGTCAGGGGTCATTGTTAGGGGTCAGGGGTCATGGTTAGGGTCAGGAGGTCAGGGGGTCAGGGGTCATGGCTAGGGGTCAGGGGTCAAGGGTCAGGGGTCAGGGATAGAGTCAGGGGTCTGGGATCAGGGGGTCAGGGGTCAGGGTTAGGGATCAGGGGTCAGGGGTCGGGGGTCAGGGTCAGGGTCAGGGGTCAAAGGTCAGGGGGGATGGTTAGGGTTCAGGGGGTCAGGGGTCAAGGTTCAGGGGTCAAGGGTCATGGTCTGGGGTGAGTGGTCAGGGGTCAGGGTCATGGTTAGGCGTCAGGGAATGGGGTCATGGTTAGGGGTCAGGGGTCAGGGGTCAGATTCAGGGGTCATGGTTAGCGGTCAGGGATCAGAGTCACTGTCAGGGGTGATGGTTAGGGGTCAGGGGTCAGGGGGTCAGGCATCAGGCATCAGGGGTTAGGGGTTAGGGTTAGGGATCAGGAGTCAGGAGTCAGGGGTCAGGGGTCAGAGTCAGGGATCAGGGGTCAGGGGTCAGAGTCAGGGATCAGGAGTCTGGGGTCAAGGGTCAGGGGTCAGGGGTCAGGGGTCAGGGGTCAGGGGTCAAAGGTCAGGGGTCATTGTCATGGGTCAGGGGTCATTAATAGGGGTCAGGGGTCAGGGGTCAAGGGTCAGGGTCGTGGTTAGGGGTCAGGGGTCGGGGTCAGGAATGGGGTCATGGTTAGGGGTCAGCGGTCAGGCTCAGGCTCAGGGGTCATGGTTAGGGGTCAGGGGTCAGGGGGTCAGGGGTCAGGGGGTATGGGGTCAGGGTCATGGTTAGGGGTCAGGGGTCAGGGTCTGGGGTCATGGTTAGGGGTCAGGGGTTAGGGGTCATGGTTAGGGGTCAGGGGTTAGGGGTCAAGGGACAGGGGTCAGGGGATCAGGGGTCAGGAGGTCAGGAGTCAGGGGGTCAGGTTCATGGTTAGGGGTCAGGGGTCAGGGGTCATGGTTAGGGGTCAGGGGTCAGGGTCAGGGGTCAGGGGTCAGGGGTCAGGGAATGGTTAGGGGTCAGGGGTCAGGGAATTGGGTCATGGTTAGTGGTCAGGGGTCAGGGTCAGGGGGTCAGGGGTCATGGTTAGGGGTCAGGGGTCAGGGTCATGGTTTGGGGTCAGGGTCAGGGATCAGGGGTCAGCTGTCTGGGGTGAGTGGTCGGGGGTCAGAGTCAGGGATCAGGGGTCAGGGGTCAGGGGTCAGGGGTCAGGGGTCAGGGGTCAGGGGGGTCAAAGGTCAGGGGGTCATTGTCATGGGTCAGGGGTCATTAATAGGGGTCAGGGGTCAGGGGTCAAGGGTCAGGGTCGTGGTTAGGGGTCAGGGGTCGGGGTCAGGGAATGGGGTCATGGTTAGGGGTCAGCGGTCAGGCTCAGGCTCAGGGGTCATGGTTAGGGGTCAGGGGTCAGGGGGTCAGGGGTCAGGGGGTATGGGGTCAGGGTCATGGTTAGGGGTCAGGGGTCAGGGTCTGGGGTCATGGTTAGGGGTCAGGGGTTAGGGGTCATGGTTAGGGGTTAGGGGTCAGGGGTCTGGGGTCAAGGGTCAGGGGTCAGGGGATCAGGGGTCAGGAGGTCAGGAGTCAGGGGGTCAGGTTCATGGTTAGGGGTCAGGGTCAGGGGTCATGGTTAGGGGTCAGGGGTCAGGGTAAGGGGTCAGGGGTCAGGGGTCAGGGAATGGTTAGGGGTCAGGGGTCAGGGAATTGGGTCATGGTTAGTGGTCAGGGGTCAGGGTCAGGGGTCAGGGGTCAGGGGTCATGGTTAGGGGTCAGGGGTCAGGGTCATGGTTTGGGGTCAGGGTCAGGGATCAGGGGTCAGCTGTCTGGGGTGAGTGGTCGGGGGTCAGAGTCAGGGATCAGGGGTCAGGGGTCAGGGGTCAGGGGTCAGGGTCAGGGGTCAGGGGGGTCAAAGGTCAGGGGTCATTGTCATGGGTCAGGGGTCATTAATAGGGGTCAGGGGTCAGGGAATGTGGTCATGGTTAGGGGTCAGCAGTCAGGCTCAGGGTCAGGGGTCATGGTTAGGGGTCAGGGGTCAGGGGGTCAGGGGTCAGGGGGTCAGGGGTCAGGGGTCAGGGTTAGGGATCAGGGGTCAGGGTCAGGGGTCAGGGGTCAAAGTTCAGGGGTCATGGTCATGGGTCATGGTCAGGGGTCATTAGTAGGGGTCAGGGGTCAGTGGTCAAGGGTCAGCGTCATGGTCAGGGGTCGGGGTCTGGGTCAGGGGTCAGGGTCAGGTGTCATGGTTAGGGGTCAGGGGTCAGGGGTCAGGGGGGTCAGGGTCATGGTTAGGGGTCAGGGGGTCAGGGTCTGGGGTCATGGTTAGGGGTCAGGGGTCATGGGTCATGGTCAGGGGTCATGGTTAGGGGTCAGGGGTCAGGGTCATGGTTAGGGGTCAGGGATCAGGGTCAGGGTCAGGGGTCTGGGGTGAGTGGTCAGAGGTCAGGGGTTAGGGGTCAGGGGTCAGAGTCAGGGGTCAGGGGTCAGTGGTCAGGGGTCAGGGTTAGGGATTAGGGGGCAGGGTCAGGGGTCAAAGGTCAGGGGTCAAAGGTCAGGGGTCAGGGGTCATGGTTAGGCGTCAGGGGTCAGGAGGTCAGGGGGTCAGGGGTCATGGCTAGGGGTCAGGGGTCAAGGGTCAGGGGTCAGGGATAGTCAGGGGTCTGGGGTCAGGGGTCAGGGATCAGGGGGTCAGGGGTCAGGGTTAGGGATCAGGGGTCAGGGGTCAGGGGTCAGGGGTCAGAGTCACTGTCAGGGGTCATGGTCAGGGGTCATGGTTAGGGGTCAGGGGTCAGGGGTCAGGGGTCGAGGGTCAGGTGTCAGGGGTCAGGGGTGATGGTTAGGGGTCAGGGGTCAGGGGTCAGGCATCAGGCATCAGGAGTTAGGGGTTAGGGTTAGGGATCAGGAGTCAGGGGTCAGGGGTCAGAGTCAGGGATCAGGGGTCAGGGGTCAGAGTCAGGGATCAGGAGTCTGGGGTCAGGGGTCAGGGGTCAGGGGTCAGGGGTCAGGGGTCAAAGGTCAGGGGTCATTGTCATGGGTCAGGGGTCATTAATAGGGGTCAGGCGTCAGGGGTCAAGGGTCAGGGTCGTGGTTAGGGGGTCAGGGGTCGGGGTCAGGGAATGGGGTCATGGTTAGGGGTCAGCGGTCAGGCTCAGGCTCAGGGGTCATGGTTAGGGGTCAGGGGTCACGGGGTCAGGGGTCAGGGGGTATGGGGTCAGGGTCATGGTTAGGGGTCAGGGTCAGGGGTCAAGGGTCAGGGGTCAGGGGATCAGGGGTCAGGAGGTCAGGAGTCAGGGGGTCAGGTTCATGGTTAGGGGTCAGGGTCAGGGGTCATGGTTAGGGGTCAGGGGTCAGGGTCAGGGGTCAGGGGTCAGGGGTCAGGGGTCAGGGAATGGTTAGGGGTCAGGGGGTCAGGGAATTGGGTCATGGTTAGTGGTCAGGGGTCAGGGTCAGGGGTCAGGGGTCATGGGGTCATGGTTAGGGGGTCAGGGGTTGGGGTCATGGTTTGGGGTCAGGGTCAGGGATCAGGGGTCATCTGTCTGGGGTGAGTGGTCGGCGGTCAGAGTCAGGGGTCAGGGGTCAGGGGTCAGGGGTCAGGGGGTCAAAGTCAGGGGTCATTGTCATGGGTCAGGGGTCATTAATAGGGGTCAGGGGTCAGGGGTCAAGGGTCAGGGTCGTGGTTAGGGGTCAGGGGTCAGGGAATGGGGGTCATGGTTAGGGGTCAGCGGTCAGGCTCAGGGTCAGGGGTCATGGTTAGGGGTCAGGGGTCAGGGGGTCAGGGGGTATGGGGTCAGGGTCATGGTTAGGGGTCAGGGGTCAGGGTCTGGGGTCATGGTTAGGGGTCAGGGGTCAGGGGTCATGGTTAGGGGTCAGGGATCAGGGGTCAGCTGTCTGGGGTGAGTGGTCGGGGGTCAGAGTCAGGGATCAGGGGTCAGGGGTCAGGGGTCAGGGGTCAGGGGTCAGGGGTCAGGGGGGTCAAAGGTCAGGGGTCATTGTCATGGGTCAGGGGTCATTAATAGGGGTCAGGGGTCAGGGGTCAAGGGTCAGGGTCGTGGTTAGGGGTCAGGGGTCAGGGAATGGGGTCATGGTTAGGGGTCAGCGGTCAGCCTCAGTCTCAGGGGTCATGGTTAGGGGTCAGGGGTCAGGGGGTCAGGGGTCAGGGGGTATGGGGTCATGGTCATGGTTAGGGGTCAGGGGTCAGGGTCTGGGGTCATGGTTAGGGGTCAGGGGTCAGGGGTCATGGTTAGCGGTCAGGGGTCTGGGGTCAAGGGTCAGGGGTCAGGGGATCAGGGGGTCAGGAGGTCAGGAGTCAGGGGGTCAGGTTCATGGTTAGGGGTCAGGGTCAGGGGTCATGGTTAGGGGTCAGGGGTCAGGGTCAGGGGTCAGGGGTCAGGGGTCAGGGAATGGTTAGGGGTCAGGGGTCAGGGAATTGGGTCATGGTTAGTGGACAGGGGTCAGGGTCAGGGTCAGGGGTCAGGGGTCAGGGGTCATGGTTAGGGGTCAGGGGTCAGGGTCATGGTTTGGGGTCAGGGTCAGGGATCAGGGGTCAGCTGTCTGGGGTGAGTGGTCGGGGGTCAGAGTCAGGGCTCAGGGGTCGGGGGTCAGGGGTCAGGGTCAGGGGTCAGGGGTCAGGGTCAGGGGTCAGGGGTCAGGGTTTGGGATCAGGACTCAGGGGTCGGGGATCAGGGGTCAGGGGTCAGGGGTCAAAGGTAAGGGGTCATGGTTAGGGGTCAGGGGTCAGGGGTCTAGGGTCAGGGGGTCACGGGGTCAGGGGGTCAAGGGTCAGGGGGTCAGGGGTCAGGGGTCAGGGGTCAGTGGTCGGGGTCAGGGGTCAAGGGAATGGGGCCATGGTTAGGGGTCCGGGGTCAGGGGTCAGAGTCAGGGGTCGGTGGTCAGGGGTCAGGAGTCAGGGTTAGGGATCAGGGGTCTGGGGGTCAAGGGTCAGGGGTCAGGGGATCAGGGGTCAGGAGGTCAGGAGTCAGGGGGTCAGGTTCATGGTTAGGGGTCAGGGTCAGGGATCAGGGTCAGGGTCAGGGGTCAGGGGTCTGGGGTGAGTGGTCAGAGGTCAGGGCACAGGGGGTCAGGGGTCATTGTCAGGGCTCAGGGGTCATGGTCAGGGGTCAGGGGTCAAAGGTCAGGAGTCATGCTTATGCGTCAGTGGTCAAGGGTCAGCGTCATGGTTAGGGGTCGGGGTCAGGGTCAGGGAATGGGGTCATGGTTAGGGGTCAGCGGTCAGGGTCAGGGGCCATGGTTAGGGATCAGGGGTCAGGGGTCAGGGGGGTCAGGGGGTCAGGGGTCAGAGTTAGGGATCAGGACTCTGGGTCAGGGGTCAGGGGTCAGGGTCATGGTTAGGGGTCAGGGGTCAGGGTCAGGGTCAGGGGTCATGGTTAGGGGTCAGGGGTCAGGGGTCATGGTTAGCGGTCAGGGGGTCTGGGGTCAAGGGTCAGGGGTCAGGGGATCAGGGGTCAGGAGGTCAGGAGTCAGGTGGTCAGGTTCATGGTTAGGGGTCAGGGTCAGGGGTCATGGTTAGGGGTCAGGGGTCAGGGTCATGGTTTGGGGTCAGGGTCAGGTATCAGAGGTCAGCTGTCTGGGGTGAGTGGTCGGGGGTCAGAGTCAGGGCTCATGGGTCGGGGGTCAGGGGTCAGGGTTAGGGATCAGGGGTCAGGGGTCAAAGGTAAGGGGTCATGGTAAGGGGTCTTGGGTCAGGCGTCAAGGGTCAGGTGTCAGGGGGTCAGGGGGTCAGAGGGTCAGGGGGTCAGGGGTCAGGGGTCAGGCGTAGGGGTCAGGGGTCAGGGTCATGGTTAGGGGTCAGGGGTCAGGGTCAGGGTCAGGGGTCAGGGTCAGGTGTCATGGTTAGGGGGTCAGGGGTCAGGGGTCAGGGTCTGGGGGTCATGGTTAGGGGTCAGGGGTCAGGGTCTGGGTCAGGGGTCATGGTTAGGGGTCAGGGGTCAGGGTCATGGTTAGGGGTCAGGGATCAGGGTCAGGGTCAGGGGTCTGGGGTGAGTGGTCAGAGGTCAGGGGTTAGGGGTCAGGGGTCAGAGTCAGGGGTCAGGGGTCAGTGGTCAGGGGTCAGGGTTAGGGATTAGGGGGCAGGGTCAGGGGTCAAAGGTCAGGGGGTCCAAAGGTCAGGGGTCATTGTTAGGGGTCATTGTTAGGGGTCAGGGGTCATGGTTAGGGGTCAGGGGTCAGGGTCAGGAGGTCAGGGGGTCAGGGGTCATGGCTAGGGGTCAGGGGTCAAGGGTCAGGGGTCAGGGATAGAGTCAGGGGTCTGGGATCAGGGGGTCAGGGGTCAGGGTTAGGGATCAGGGGTCAGGGGTCGGGGGTCAGGGTCAGGGTCAGGGTCAGGGGTCAAAGGTCAGGGGGGATGGTTAGGGTTCAGGGGTCAGGGGTCAAGGGTCAGGGGTCAAGGGTCATGGTCTGGGGTGAGTGGTCAGGGGTCAGGGTCATGGTTAGGCGTCAGGGAATGGGGTCATGGTTAGGGGTCAGGGTCAGGGGTCAGATTCAGGGGTCATGGGTTAGCGGTCAGGGATCAGAGTCACTGTCAGGGGTCATGGTTAGGGGTCAGGGGTCAGGGGTCAAGGGTCAGGTGTCAAGGGTCAGGGGTGATGGTTAGGGGTCAGGGGTCAGGGGTCAGGCATCAGGCATCAGGGGTTAGGGGTTAGGGTTAGGGATCAGGAGTCAGGAGTCAGGGGTCAGGGGTCAGAGTCAGGGATCAGGGGTCAGGGGTCAGAGTCAGGGATCAGGAGTCTGGGGTCAAGGGTCAGGGGTCAGGGGTCAGGGTCAGGGGTCAAAGGTCAGGGGTCATTGTCATGGGTCAGGGGTCATTAATAGGGGTCAGGGGTCAGGGGTCAAGGGTCAGGGGTCGTGGTTAGGGGTCAGGGGTCGGGGTCAGGGAATGGGGTCATGGTTAGGGGTCAGCGGTCAGGCTCAGGCTCAGGGGTCATGGTTAGGGGGTCAGGGGTCAGGGGGTCAGGGGTCAGGGGGTATGGGGTCAGGGTCATGGTTAGGGGTCAGGGGTCAGGGTCTGGGGTCATGGTTAGGGGTCAGGGGTTAGGGGTCATGGTTAGGGGTCAGGGGTCTGGGGTCAAGGGTCAGGGGTCAGGGGATCAGGGGTCAGGAGGTCAGGAGTCAGGGGGTCAGGTTCATGGTTAGGGGTCAGGGTCAGGGGTCATGGTTAGGGGTCAGGGGTCAGGGTCAGGTGTCAGGGGTCAGGGGTCAGGGAATGGTTAGGGTCAGGGGTCAGGGAATTGGGTCATGGTTAGTGGTCAGGGGTCAGGGTCAGGGGGTCAGGGGTCATGGTTAGGGGTCAGGGGTCAGGGTCATGGTTTGGGGTTAGGGTCAGGGATCAGGGGTCAGCTGTCTGGGGTGAGTGGTCGGGGGTCAGAGTCAGGGATCAGGGGTCAGGGGTCAGGGGTCAGGGGTCAGGGGTCAGGGGGTCAAAGGTCAGGGGTCATTGTCATGGGTCAGGGGTCATTAATAGGGGTCAGGGGTCAGGGGTCAAGGGTCAGGGTCGTGGTTAGGGGTCAGGGGTCAGGGAATGGGGTCATGGTTAGGGGTCAGCGGTCAGGCTCAGTCTCAGGGGTCATGGTTAGGGGTCAGGGGTCAGGGGGTCAGGGGTCAGGGGGTATGGGGTCATGGTCATGGTTAGGGGTCAGGGGTCAGGGTCTGGGGTCATGGTTAGGGGTCAGGGGTCAGGGTCATGGTTTGGGGTCAGGGTCAGGGATCAGGGGTCAGCTGTCTGGGGTGAGTGGTCGGGGGTCAGAGTCAGGGCTCAGGGGTCGGGGGTCAGGGGTCAGGGTCAGGGGTCAGGGGTCATGGTTAGGGGTCAGGGGTCAGGGTCATGGTTTGGGGTTAGGGGTCAGGGATCAGGGGTCAGCTGTCTGGGGTGAGTGGTCGGGGGTCAGAGTCAGGGATCAGGACTCAGGGGTCGGGGATCAGGGGTCAGGGGTCAGGGGTCAAAGGTAAGGGGTCATGGTTAGGGGTCAGGGGTCAGGGGTCTAGGGTCAGGGGTCAGGAGGTCAGGGGTCAAGGGTCAGGGGGTCAGGGGTCAGGGGTCGGGGTCAGGGGTCAAAGATCAGGGGTCAGGGTCAGGGGTCAAAGGTCAGGTGTCAGGGGTCAGGTGTCAGGGTCAGGAGTCAGGGGTCAGGGGGTCAAGGGAATGGGGCCATGGTTAGGGGTCAGGGGTCAGGGGTCAGAGTCAGGGGTCGGTGGTCAGGGGTCAGGAGTCAGGGTTAGGGATCAGGGGGCAGGGTGAGGGGTCAAAGGTCAGGGGTCAGGGTTAGGGGTCAGGGGTCAGGGGTCAGGGGTCATTGTTAGGGGTCAGGGGTCAGGGGTCATGGTTAGGGGTTAGGGGTCAGGGGTCAGGAGTCAGGGGTCATGGTTAGCGGTCAGGGATCAGAGTCACTGTCAGGGGTCATGGTTAGGGGTCAGGGGTCAAGGGTCAGGTGTCAAGGGTCAGGGGTGATGGTTAGGGGTCAGGGGTCAGGGGTCAGGCATCAGGCATCAGGGGTTAGGGGTTAGGGTTAGGGATCAGGAGTCAGGAGTCAGGGGTCAGGGGTCAGAGTCAGGGATCAGGGGTCAGGGGTCAGAGTCAGGGATCAGGAGTCTGGGGTCAAGGGTCAGGGGTCAGGGGGTCAGGGGTCAGGGGTCAAAGGTCAGGGGTCATTGTCATGGGTCAGGGGTCATTAATAGGGGTCAGGGGTCAGGGGTCAAGGGTCAGGGTCGTGGTTAGGGGTCAGGGGTCGGGGTCAGGGAATGGGGTCATGGTTAGGGGTCAGCGGTCAGGCTCAGGCTCAGGGGTCATGGTTAGGGGTCAGGGGTCAGGGGGTCAGGGGTCAGGGGGTATGGGGTCAGGGTCATGGTTAGGGGTCAGGGGTCAGGGTCTGGGGTCATGGTTAGGGGTCAGGGGTCAGGGTCATGGTTAGGGGTCAGGGATCAGGGTCAGGGTCAGGGGTCTGGGGTGAGTGGTCAGAGGTCAGGGGTTAGGGGTCAGGGGTCAGAGTCAGGGGTCAGGGGGTCAGTGGTCAGGGGTCAGGGTTAGGGATTAGGGGGCAGGGTCAGGGGTCAAAGGTCAGGGGTCAAAGGTCAGGGGTCAGGGGTCATGGTTAGGCGTCAGGGGTCAGGAGGTCAGGGGGTCAGGGGTCATGGCTAGGGGTCAGGGGTCAAGGGTCAGGGGTCAGGGATAGAGTCAGGGGTCTGGGGTCAGGGGTCAGGGATCAGGGGGTCAGGGGTCAGGGTTAGGGATCAGGGGTCAGGGGTCAGGGGTCAGGGGTCAGAGTCACTGTCAGGGGTCATGGTCAGGGGTCATGGTTAGGGGTCAGGGGTCAGGGGTCAGGGGTCAAGGTCGGTGTCAGGGGTCAGGGTAGGGTGATGGTTAGGGGTCAGGGGTCAGGGGTCAGGCATCAGGCATCAGGGGTTAGGGGTTAGGGTTTGGGATCAGGAGTCAGGGGTCAGGGGTCAGAGTCAGGGATCAGGGGTCAGGGTCAGAGTCAGGGATCAGGAGTCTGGGGTCAGGGGTCAGGGGTCAGGGGTCAGGGGTCAGGGGTCAAAGGTCAGGGGTCATTGTCATGGGTCAGGGGTCATTAATAGGGGTCAGGCGTCAGGGGTCAAGGGTCAGGGTCGTGGTTAGGGGTCAGGGGTCGGGTCAGGGAATGGGGTCATGGTTAGGGGTCAGCGGTCAGGCTCAGGCTCAGGGGTCATGGTTAGGGGTCAGGGGTCACGGGGTCAGGGGTCAGGGGGTATGGGGTCAGGGTCATGGTTAGGGGTCAGGGGTCAGGGGTCAAGGGTCAGGGGTCAGGGGATCAGGGGGTCAGGAGGTCAGGAGTCAGGGGGTCAGGTTCATGGTTAGGGGTCAGGGTCAGGGGTCATGGTTAGGGGTCAGGGGTCAGGGTCAGGGGTCAGGGGTCAGGGGTCAGGGGTCAGGGAATGGTTAGGGGTCAGGGGTCAGGGAATTGGGTCATGGTTAGTGGTCAGGGGTCAGGGTCAGGGGTCAGGGGTCAGGGGTCATGGTTAGGGGTCAGGGGTCGGGGTCATGGTTTGGGGTCAGGGTCAGGGATCAGGGGTCATCTGTCTGGGGTGAGTGGTCGGCGGTCAGAGTCAGGGGTCAGGGGTCAGGGGTCAGGGGTCAGGGGGTCAAAGGTCAGGGGTCATTGTCATGGGTCAGGGGTCATTAATAGGGGTCAGGGGTCAGGGGTCAAGGGTCAGGGTCGTGGTTAGGGGTCAGGGGTCAGGGAATGGGGTCATGGTTAGGGGTCAGCGGTCAGGCTCAGGGTCAGGGGTCATGGTTAGGGGTCAGGGGTCAGGGGTCAGGGGGTATGGGGTCAGGGTCATGGTTAGGGGTCAGGGGGTCAGGGTCTGGGGTCATGGTTAGGGGTCAGGGGTCAGGGGTCATGGTTAGGGGTCAGGGGTCTGGGGTCAAGGGTCAGGGGTCAGGGGATCAGGGGTCAGGAGGTCAGGAGTCAGGGGGTCAGGTTCATGGTTAGGGGTCAGGGTCAGGGGTCATGGTTAGGGGTCAGGGGTCAGGGTCAGGGGTCAGGGGTCAGGGGTCAGGGAATGGTTAGGGGTCAGGGGTCAGGGAATTGGGTCATGGTTAGTGGACAGGGGTCAGGGTCAGGGTCAGGGGTCAGGGGTCAGGGGTCATGGTTAGGGGTCAGGGGTCAGGGTCATGGTTTGGGGTCAGGGTCAGGGATCAGGGGTCAGCTGTCTGGGGTGAGTGGTCGGGGGGTCAGAGTCAGGGCTCAGGGGTCGGGGGTCAGGGGTCAGGGTCAGGGGTCAGGGGTCAGGGTTTGGGATCAGGACTCAGGGGTCGGGGATCAGGGGTCAGGGGTCAGGGGTCAAAGGTAAGGGGGTCATGGTTAGGGGTCAGGGGTCAGGGGTCTAGGGTCAGGGGGTCACGGGGTCAGGGGTCAAGGGTCAGGGGGTCAGGGGTCAGGGGTCAGGGGTCAGTGGTCGGGGGTCAGGGGTCAAGGGAATGGGGCCATGGTTAGGGGTCCGGGGTCAGGGTTCAGAGTCAGGGGTCGGTGGTCAGGGGTCAGGAGTCAGGGTTAGGGATCAGGGGTCTGGGGTCAAGGGTCAGGGGTCAGGGGATCAGGGGTCAGGAGGTCAGGAGTAAGGGGGTCAGGTTCATGGTTAGGGGTCAGGGTCAGGGATCAGGGTCAGGGTCAGGGGTCAGGGGTCTGGGGTGAGTGGTCAGAGGTCAGGGCACAGGGGTCAGGGGTCATTGTCAGGGCTCAGGGGTCATGGTCAGGGGTCAGGGGTCAAAGGTCAGGAGTCATGCTTATGCGTCAGTGGTCAAGGGTCAGCGTCATGGTTAGGGGTCGGGGGTCAGGGTCAGGGAATGGGGTCATGGTTAGGGGGTCAGCGGTCAGGGTCAGGGGGCCATGGTGTTTAGGGATCAGGGGTCAGGGGTCAGGGGGTCAGGGGGTCAGGGGTCAGAGTTAGGGATCAGGACTCTGCGGTCAGGGGTCAGGGGTCAGGGTCATGGTTAGGGGTCAGGGGTCAGGGTCAGGGTCCAGGGGTCATGGTTAGGGGTCAGGGGTCAGGGGTCATGGTTAGCGGTCAGGGGTCTGGGGTCAAGGGTCAGGGGTCAGGGGATCAGGGGTCAGGAGGTCAGGAGTCAGGGGGTCAGGTTCATGGTTAGGGGTCAGGGTCAGGGGTCATGGTTAGGGGTCAGGGGTCAGGGTCATGGTTTGGGGTCAGGGTCAGGTATCAGAGGTCAGCTGTCTGGGGTGAGTGGTCGGGGGTCAGAGTCAGGGCTCATGGGTCGGGGGTCAGGGGTCAGGGTTAGGGATCAGGGGTCAGGGGTCAAAGGTAAGGGGTCATGGTAAGGGGTCTTGGGTCAGGCGTCAAGGGTCAGGTGTCAGGGGGTCAGGGGGTCAGAGGGTCAGGGGGTCAGGGGTCAGGGGTCAGGTGTAGGGGTCAGGGGTCAGGGTCATGGTTAGGGGTCAGGGGTCAGGGTCAGGGTCAGGGGTCAGGGTCAGGTGTCATGGTTAGGGGTCAGGGGTCAGGGGTCAGGGTCTGGGGTCATGGTTAGGGGTCAGGGGTCAGGGTCTGGGTCAGGGGTCATGGTTAGGGGTCAGGGGTCAGGGTCATGGTTAGGGGGTCAGGGATCAGGGTCAGGGTCAGGGGGTCTGGGGTGAGTGGTCAGAGGTCAGGGGTTAGGGGTCAGGGGTCAGAGTCAGGGGTCAGGGGTCAGTGGTCAGGGGTCAGGGTTAGGGATTAGGGGCAGGGTCAGGGGTCAAAGGTCAGGGGTCAAAGGTCAGGGGGTCAGGGGTCAGGGGTCATTGTTAGGGGTCAGGGGTCATGGTTAGGGGTCAGGAGGTCAGGGGGTCAGGGGGTCATGGCTAGGGGTCAGGGGTCAAGGGTCAGGGGTCAGGGATAGAGTCAGGGGTCTGGGATCAGGGGGTCAGGGGTCAGGGTTAGGGATCAGGGGTCAGGGGTCGGGGGTCAGGGTCAGGGTCAGGGGTCAAAGGTCAGGGGGGATGGTTAGGGTTCAGGGGTCAGGGGTCAAGGTTTCAGGGGTCAAGGGTCATGGTCTGGGGTGAGTGGTCAGGGGTCAGGGTCATGGTTAGGCGTCAGGGAATGGGGTCATGGTTAGGGGTCAGGGGTCAGGGGTCAGATTCAGGGGTCATGGTTAGCGGTCAGGGATCAGAGTCACTGTCAGGGGTGATGGTTAGGGGTCAGGGGTCAGGGGTCAGGCATCAGGCATCAGGGGTTAGGGGTTAGGGTTAGGGATCAGGAGTCAGGAGTCAGGGGTCAGGGGTCAGAGTCAGGGATCAGGGGTCAGGGGTCAGAGTCAGGGATCAGGAGTCTGGGGTCAAGGGTCAGGGGTCAGGGGTCAGGGGTCAGGGGTCAGGGGTCAAAGGTCAGGGGTCATTGTCATGGGTCAGGGGTCATTAATAGGGGTCAGGGGTCAGGGGTCAAGGGTCAGGGTCGTGGTTAGGGGTCAGGGGTCGGGGTCAGGGAATGGGGTCATGGTTAGGGGTCAGCGGTCAGGCTCAGGCTCAGGGGTCATGGTTAGGGGTCAGGGGTCAGGGGGTCAGGGGTCAGGGGGTATGGGGTCAGGGTCATGGTTAGGGGTCAGGGGTCAGGGTCTGGGGTCATGGTTAGGGGTCAGGGGTTAGGGGTCATGGTTAGGGGTCAGGGGTTAGGGGTCAAGGGACAGGGGTCAGGGGATCAGGGGTCAGGAGGTCAGGAGTCAGGGGGGTCAGGTTCATGGTTAGGGGTCAGGGTCAGGGGTCATGGTTAGGGGTCAGGGGTCAGGGTCAGGGGTCAGGGGTCAGGGGTCAGGGAATGGTTAGGGGTCAGGGGTCAGGGAATTGGGTCATGGTTAGTGGTCAGGGGTCAGGGTCAGGGGTCAGGGGGTCATGGTTAGGGGTCAGGGGTCAGGGTCATGGTTTGGGGTCAGGGTCAGGGATCAGGGGGTCAGCTGTCTGGGGTGAGTGGTCGGGGGTCAGAGTCAGGGATCAGGGGTCAGGGGTCAGGGTCAGGGTCAGGGGTCAGGGGTCAGGGGTCAGGGGGTCAAAGGTCAGGGGTCATTGTCATGGGTCAGGGGTCATTAATAGGGGTCAGGGGTCAGGGGTCAAGGGGTCAGGGTCGTGGTTAGGGGTCAGGGGTCGGGGTCAGGGAATGGGGTCATGGTTAGGGGTCAGCGGTCAGGCTCAGGCTCAGGGGTCATGGTTAGGGGTCAGGGGTCAGGGGGTCAGGGGTCAGGGGGTATGGGGTCAGGGTCATGGTTAGGGGTCAGGGGGTCAGGGTCTGGGGTCATGGTTAGGGGTCAGGGGTTAGGGGTCATGGTTAGGGGTTAGGGGTCAGGGGTCTGGGGTCAAGGGTCAGGGGTCAGGGGATCAGGGGTCAGGAGGTCAGGGAGTCAGGGGGTCAGGTTCATGGTTAGGGGTCAGGGTCAGGGGTCATGGTTAGGGGGTCAGGGGTCAGGGTAAGGGGTCAGGGGTCAGGGGTCAGGGAATGGTTAGGGGTCAGGGGTCAGGGAATTGGGTCATGGTTAGTGGTCAGGGGTCAGGGTCAGGGGTCAGGGGTCAGGGGGTCATGGTTAGGGGTCAGGGGTCAGGGTCATGGTTTGGGGTCAGGGTCAGGGATCAGGGGTCAGCTGTCTGGGGTGAGTGGTCGGGGGGGTCAGAGTCAGGGATCAGGGGTCAGGGGTCAGGGGTCAGGGGTCAGGGTCAGGGGTCAGGGGGTCAAAGGTCAGGGGTCATTGTCATGGGTCAGGGGTCATTAATAGGGGTCAGGGGTCAGGGAATGTGGTCATGGTTAGGGGTCAGCAGTCAGGCTCAGGGTCAGGGGTCATGGTTAGGGGTCAGGGGTCAGGGGGTCAGGGGTCAGGGGGTCAGGGGTCAGGGGTCAGGGTTAGGGATCAGGGGTCAGGGTCAGGGGTCAGGGGTCAAAGT
>NW_026990018.1:0-51664 GCF_036417665.1 Passer domesticus | reverse complement strand
TCAAAGAGAGGCCATTTTGCAGGGGAAAAAGAAGTCATTTGGCCAACCTCTGGGCATCAGATGAAAGCTGGCATTTGGGGCTATAAGGCCGAGCTGGGATCTAGCTTCTGACCACTGTAGTTTTGGAGAAATCCAACAAAATTTGGAAATTTTTAGGTTGGGTGGTCAGGGTGGGCCAGGGCGAGTGGCCGCAAAGAGAGGCCATTTTGCAGGGGAAAAAGAAGTCATTTGGCCAACCTCTGGGCATCAGATGAAAGCTGGCATTTGGGGCTATAAGGCCGAGCTGGGATCTAGCTTCTGACCACTGTAGTTTTGGAGAAATCCAACAAAATTTGGAAATTTTTAGGTTGGGTGGTCAGGGTGGGCCAGGGCGAGTGGCCGCAAAGAGAGGCCATTTTGCAGGGGAAAAAGAAGTCATTTGGCCAGGCTCTGGGCATCAGATGAAAGCTGGCCTTTGGGGCTATAAGGCCGAGCTGGGATCTGGCTTTTGACCACTGTAGTTTTGGAGATATCCAACAAAATTTGGAAATTTTTAGGTTGGGTGGTCAGGGTGGGCCAGGGCGAGTGGCCGCAAAGAGAGGCCATTTTGCAGGGGAAAAAGAAATCATTTGGCCAGGCTCTGGACATCAGATGAAAGCTGGCCTTTGGGGCTATAAGGCCGAGCTGGGATCTGGCTTTTGACCACTGTAGTTTTTGAGAAATCCAACAAAATTTGGAAATTTTTAGGTTGGGTGGTCCGGGTGGGCCAGGGCGAGTGGCCGCAAAGAGAGGCCATTTTGCAGGGGAAAAAGAAATCATTTGGCCAGGCTCTGGGCATCAGATGAAAGCTGGCCTTTGGGGCTATAAGGCCGAGCTGGGATCTGGCTTCTGACCACTGTAGTTTTGGAGAAATCCAACAAAATTTGGAAATTTTTAGGTTGGGTGGTCAGGGTGGGCCAGGGCGAGTGGCCGCAAAGAGAGGCCATTTTGCAGGGGGAAAAGAAGTCATTTGGCCAACCTCTGGGCATCAGATGAAAGCTGGCATTTGGGGCTATAAGGCCGAGCTGGGATCTAGCTTCTGACCACTGTAGTTTTGGAGAAATCCAACAAAATTTGGAAATTTTTAGGTTGGGTGGTCAGGGTGGGCCAGGGCGAGTGGCCGCAAAGAGAGGCCATTTTGCAGGGGAAAAAGAAGTCATTTGGCCAACCTCTGGGCATCAGATGAAAGCTGGCGTTTGGGGCTATAAGGCTGAGCTGGGATCTGGCTTTTGACCACTGTAGTTTTGGAGAAATCCAACAAAATTTGGAAATTTTTAGGTTGGGTGGTCAGGGTGGACCAGGGCGAGTGGCCGCAAAGAGAGGCCATTTTGCAGGGGAAAAATAAGTCATTTGGCCAGGCTCTGGGCATCAGATGAAAGCTGGCCGTTGGGGCTATAAGGCCAAGCTGGGATCTGGCTTCTGACCACTTTAGTTTTGGAGAAATCCGACAAAATTTGGAAATTTTTAGGTTGGGTGGTCAGGGTGGGCCAGGGCGAGTGGCCGCAAAGAGAGGCCATTTTGCAGGGGAAAAAGAAGTCCTTTGGCCAACCTCTGGGCATGAGATGAAAGCTGGCCTTTGGGGCTATAAGGCCGAGCTGGGATCTGGCTTCTGACCACTTTAGTTTTGGAGAAATCCCACAAAATTTGGAAATTTTTAGGTTGGGTGGTCAGGGAGGGCCAGGTCGAGTGGCTGCAAAGATAGGCCATTTTGCAGGGGAAAAAGAAGTCCTTTGGCCAACCTCTGGGCATCAGATGAAAGCTGGCCTTTGGGGCTATAAGGCCGAGCTGGGATCTGGCTTTTGACCACTGTAGTTTTGGAGAAATCCAACAAAATTTGGAAATTTTTAGGTTGGGTGGTCAGGGTGGGCCAGGGCGAGTGGCCGCAAAGAGAGGCCATTTTGCAGGGGAAAAAGAAGTCATTTGGCCAGGCTCTGGACATCAGATGAAAGCTGGCATTTGGGGCTATAAGCAGAGCTGGGATCTGGCTTTTGACCACTGTAGTTTTGGAGAAATCCAACAAAATTTGGAAATTTTTAGGTTGGGTGGTCAGGGTGGGCCAGGGCGAGTGGCCGCAAAGAGAGGCCATTTTGCAGGGGAAAAAGAAATCATTTGGCCAGGCTCTGGGCATCAGATGAAAGCTGGCCGTTGGGGCTATAAGGCCGAGCTGGGATCTGGCTTCTGACCACTGTAGTTTTGGAGAAATCCAACAAAATTTGGAAATTTTTAGGTTGGGTGGTCAGGGTGGGCCAGGGCGAGTGGCCGCAAAGAGAGGCCATTTTGCAGGGGAAAAAGAAGTCATTTGGCCAACCTCTGGACATCAGATGAAAGCTGGCCGTTGGGGCTATAAGGCCGAGCTGGGATCTCGCTTCTGACCACTTTAGTTTTGGAGAAATCCGACAAAATTTGGAAATTTTTAGGTTGGGTGGTCAGGGTGGGCCAGGGCGAGTGGCCGCAAAGAGAGGCCATTTTGCAGGGGAAAAAGAAGTCCTTTGGCCAACCTCTGGGCATCAGATGAAAGCTGGCCTTTGGGGCTATAAGGCCGAGCTGGGATCTGGCTTTTGACCACTGTAGTTTTGGAGAAATCCAACAAAATTTGGAAATTTTTAGGTTGGGTGGTCAGGGTGGGCCAGGGCGAGTGGCCGCAAAGAGAGGCCATTTTGCAGGGGAAAAAGAAGTCATTTGGCCAGGCTCTGGACATCAGATGAAAGCTGGCGTTTGGGGCTATAAGCCGAGCTGGGATCTGGCTTTTGACCACTGTAGTTTTGGAGAAATCCAACAAAATTTGGAAATTTTTAGGTTGGGTGGTCAGGGTGGGCCAGGGCGAGTGGCCGCAAAGAGAGGCCATTTTGCAGGGGAAAAAGAAATCATTTGGCCAGGCTCTGGGCATCAGATGAAAGCTGGCGTTTGGGGCTATAAGGCCGAGCTGGGATCTGGCTTCTGACCACTGTAGTTTTGGAGAAATCCAACAAAATTTGGAAATTTTTAGGTTGGGTGGTCAGGGTGGGCCAGGGCGAGTGGCCGCAAAGAGAGGCCGTTTTGCAGGGGAAAAATAAGTCATTTGGCAAATCTCTGGGCATCAGATGAAAGCTGGCCGTTGGGGCTATAAGGCCGAGCTGGGATCTGGCTTCTGACCACTTTAGTTTTGGAGAAATCCAACAAAATTTGGAAATTTTTAGGTTGGGTGGTCAGGGTGGGCCAGGGCGAGTGGCCGCAAAGAGAGGCCATTTTGCAGGGGAAAAATAAGTCATTTGGCCAACCTCTGGGCATCAGATGAAAGCTGGCCGTTGGGGCTATAAGGCCGAGCTGGGATCTGGCTTCTGACCACTGTAGTTTTGGAGAAATCCGACAAAATTTGGAAATGTTTAGGTTGGGTGGTTAGGGTGGGCCAGGGCGAGTGGCCGCAAAGAGAAGCCATTTTGCAGGGGAAAAAGAAGTCATTTGGCCAGGCTCTGGACATCAGATGAAAGCTGGCCTTTGGGGCTATAAGGCCGAGCTGGGATCTGGCTTCTGACCACTGTAGTTTTGGAGAAATCCAACAAAATTTGGAAATTTTTAGGTTGGGTGGTCAGGGTGGGCCAGGGCGAGTGGCCGCAAAGAGAGGCCATTTTGCAGGGGAAAAATAAGTCATTTGGCCAACCTCTGGGCATCAGATGAAAGCTGGCCGTTGGGGCTATAAGGCCGAGCTGGGATCTGGCTTCTGACCACTGTAGTTTTGGAGAAATCCGACAAAATTTGGAAATGTTTAGGTTGGGTGGTCAGGGTGGGCCAGGGCGAGTGGCCGCAAAGAGAGGCCATTTTGCAGGGGAAAAAGAAGTCATTTGGCCAGGCTCTGGACATCAGATGAAAGCTGGCATTTGGGGCTATAAGGCCGAGCTGGGATCTGGCTTTTGACCACTGTAGTTTTGGAGAAATCCAACAAAATTTGGAAATTTTTAGGTTGGGTGGTCCGGGTGGGCCAGGGCGAGTGGCCGCAAAGAGAGGCCATTTTGCAGGGGAAAAAGAAATCATTTGGCCAGGCTCTGGGCATCAGATGAAAGCTGGCGTTTGGGGCTATAAGGCCGAGCTGGGATCTAGCTTCTGACCACTGTAGTTTTGGAGAAATCCAACAAAATTTGGAAATTTTTAGGTTGGGTGGTGTGGGTGGGCCAGGGTAAGTGGCCTCAAAGAGAGGCCATTTTGCAGGGGAAAAAGAAGTCATTTGGCCAACCTCTGGGCATCAGATGAAAGCTGGCATTTGGGGCTATAAGGCCGAGCTGGGATCTAGCTTCTGACCACTGTAGTTTTGGAGAAATCCAACAAAATTTGGAAATTTTTAGGTTGGGTGGTCAGGGTGGGCCAGGGCGAGTGGCCGCAAAGAGAGGCCATTTTGCAGGGGAAAAAGAAGTCATTTGGCCAACCTCTGGGCATCAGATGAAAGCTGGCATTTGGGGCTATAAGGCCGAGCTGGGATCTAGCTTCTGACCACTGTAGTTTTGGAGAAATCCAACAAAATTTGGAAATTTTTAGGTTGGGTGGTCAGGGTGGGCCAGGGCGAGTGGCCGCAAAGAGAGGCCATTTTGCAGGGGAAAAAGAAGTCATTTGGCCAGGCTCTGGGCATCAGATGAAAGCTGGCCTTTGGGGCTATAAGGCCGAGCTGGGATCTGGCTTTTGACCACTGTAGTTTTGGAGATATCCAACAAAATTTGGAAATTTTTAGGTTGGGTGGTCAGGGTGGGCCAGGGCGAGTGGCCGCAAAGAGAGGCCATTTTGCAGGGGAAAAAGAAATCATTTGGCCAGGCTCTGGACATCAGATGAAAGCTGGCGTTTGGGGCTATAAGGCCGAGCTGGGATCTGGCTTTTGACCACTGTAGTTTTTGAGAAATCCAACAAAATTTGGAAATTTTTAGGTTGGGTGGTCCGGGTGGGCCAGGGCGAGTGGCCGCAAAGAGAGGCCATTTTGCAGGGGAAAAAGAAATCATTTGGCCAGGCTCTGGGCATCAGATGAAAGCTGGCCTTTGGGGCTATAAGGCCGAGCTGGGATCTGGCTTCTGACCACTGTAGTTTTGGAGAAATCCAACAAAATTTGGAAATTTTTAGGTTGGGTGGTCAGGGTGGGCCAGGGCGAGTGGCCGCAAAGAGAGGCCATTTTGCAGGGGGAAAAGAAGTCATTTGGCCAACCTCTGGGCATCAGATGAAAGCTGGCATTTGGGGCTATAAGGCCGAGCTGGGATCTAGCTTCTGACCACTGTAGTTTTGGAGAAATCCAACAAAATTTGGAAATTTTTAGGTTGGGTGGTCAGGGTGGGCCAGGGCGAGTGGCCGCAAAGAGAGGCCATTTTGCAGGGGAAAAAGAAGTCATTTGGCCAACCTCTGGGCATCAGATGAAAGCTGGCGTTTGGGGCTATAAGGCTGAGCTGGGATCTGGCTTTTGACCACTGTAGTTTTGGAGAAATCCAACAAAATTTGGAAATTTTTAGGTTGGGTGGTCAGGGTGGACCAGGGCGAGTGGCCGCAAAGAGAGGCCATTTTGCAGGGGAAAAATAAGTCATTTGGCCAGGCTCTGGGCATCAGATGAAAGCTGGCCGTTGGGGCTATAAGGCCAAGCTGGGATCTGGCTTCTGACCACTTTAGTTTTGGAGAAATCCGACAAAATTTGGAAATTTTTAGGTTGGGTGGTCAGGGTGGGCCAGGGCGAGTGGCCGCAAAGAGAGGCCATTTTGCAGGGGAAAAAGAAGTCCTTTGGCCAACCTCTGGGCATGAGATGAAAGCTGGCCTTTGGGGCTATAAGGCCGAGCTGGGATCTGGCTTCTGACCACTTTAGTTTTGGAGAAATCCCACAAAATTTGGAAATTTTTAGGTTGGGTGGTCAGGGAGGGCCAGGTCGAGTGGCTGCAAAGATAGGCCATTTTGCAGGGGAAAAAGAAGTCCTTTGGCCAACCTCTGGGCATCAGATGAAAGCTGGCCTTTGGGGCTATAAGGCCGAGCTGGGATCTGGCTTTTGACCACTGTAGTTTTGGAGAAATCCAACAAAATTTGGAAATTTTTAGGTTGGGTGGTCAGGGTGGGCCAGGGCGAGTGGCCGCAAAGAGAGGCCATTTTGCAGGGGAAAAAGAAGTCATTTGGCCAGGCTCTGGACATCAGATGAAAGCTGGCATTTGGGGCTATAAGCAGAGCTGGGATCTGGCTTTTGACCACTGTAGTTTTGGAGAAATCCAACAAAATTTGGAAATTTTTAGGTTGGGTGGTCAGGGTGGGCCAGGGCGAGTGGCCGCAAAGAGAGGCCATTTTGCAGGGGAAAAAGAAATCATTTGGCCAGGCTCTGGGCATCAGATGAAAGCTGGCCGTTGGGGCTATAAGGCCGAGCTGGGATCTGGCTTCTGACCACTGTAGTTTTGGAGAAATCCAACAAAATTTGGAAATTTTTAGGTTGGGTGGTCAGGGTGGGCCAGGGCGAGTGGCCGCAAAGAGAGGCCATTTTGCAGGGGAAAAATAAGTCATTTGGCCAGGCTCTGGGCATCAGATGAAAGCTGGCCGTTGGGGCTATAAGGCCGAGCTGGGATCTCGCTTCTGACCACTTTAGTTTTGGAGAAATCCGACAAAATTTGGAAATTTTTAGGTTGGGTGGTCAGGGTGGGCCAGGGCGAGTGGCCGCAAAGAGAGGCCATTTTGCAGGGGAAAAAGAAGTCCTTTGGCCAACCTCTGGGCATCAGATGAAAGCTGGCCTTTGGGGCTATAAGGCCGAGCTGGGATCTGGCTTTTGACCACTGTAGTTTTGGAGAAATCCAACAAAATTTGGAAATTTTTAGGTTGGGTGGTCAGGGTGGGCCAGGGCGAGTGGCCGCAAAGAGAGGCCATTTTGCAGGGGAAAAAGAAGTCATTTGGCCAGGCTCTGGACATCAGATGAAAGCTGGCGTTTGGGGCTATAAGCCGAGCTGGGATCTGGCTTTTGACCACTGTAGTTTTGGAGAAATCCAACAAAATTTGGAAATTTTTAGGTTGGGTGGTCAGGGTGGGCCAGGGCGAGTGGCCGCAAAGAGAGGCCGTTTTGCAGGGGAAAAATAAGTCATTTGGCAAATCTCTGGGCATCAGATGAAAGCTGGCCGTTGGGGCTATAAGGCCGAGCTGGGATCTGGCTTCTGACCACTTTAGTTTTGGAGAAATCCAACAAAATTTGGAAATTTTTAGGTTGGGTGGTCAGGGTGGGCCAGGGCGAGTGGCCGCAAAGAGAGGCCATTTTGCAGGGGAAAAAGAAGTCATTTGGCCAGGCTCTGGGCATCAGATGAAAGCTGGCCGTTGGGGCTATAAGGCCGAGCTGGGATCTGGCTTTTGACCACTGTAGTTTTGGAGATATCCAACAAAATTTGGAAATTTTTAGGTTGGGTGGTCAGGGTGGGCCAGGGCGAGTGGCCGCAAAGAGAGGCCATTTTGCAGGGGAAAAAGAAATCATTTGGCCAGGCTCTGGACATCAGATGAAAGCTGGCGTTTGGGGCTATAAGGCCGAGCTGGGATCTGGCTTTTGACCACTGTAGTTTTTGAGAAATCCAACAAAATTTGGAAATTTTTAGGTTGGGTGGTCCGGGTGGGCCAGGGCGAGTGGCCGCAAAGAGAGGCCATTTTGCAGGGGAAAAAGAAATCATTTGGCCAGGCTCTGGGCATCAGATGAAAGCTGGCCTTTGGGGCTATAAGGCCGAGCTGGGATCTGGCTTCTGACCACTGTAGTTTTGGAGAAATCCAACAAAATTTGGAAATTTTTAGGTTGGGTGGTCAGGGTGGGCCAGGGCGAGTGGCCGCAAAGAGAGGCCATTTTGCAGGGGGAAAAGAAGTCATTTGGCCAACCTCTGGGCATCAGATGAAAGCTGGCATTTGGGGCTATAAGGCCGAGCTGGGATCTAGCTTCTGACCACTGTAGTTTTGGAGAAATCCAACAAAATTTGGAAATTTTTAGGTTGGGTGGTCAGGGTGGGCCAGGGCGAGTGGCCGCAAAGAGAGGCCATTTTGCAGGGGAAAAAGAAGTCATTTGGCCAACCTCTGGGCATCAGATGAAAGCTGGCGTTTGGGGCTATAAGGCTGAGCTGGGATCTGGCTTTTGACCACTGTAGTTTTGGAGAAATCCAACAAAATTTGGAAATTTTTAGGTTGGGTGGTCAGGGTGGACCAGGGCGAGTGGCCGCAAAGAGAGGCCATTTTGCAGGGGAAAAATAAGTCATTTGGCCAGGCTCTGGGCATCAGATGAAAGCTGGCCGTTGGGGCTATAAGGCCAAGCTGGGATCTGGCTTCTGACCACTTTAGTTTTGGAGAAATCCGACAAAATTTGGAAATTTTTAGGTTGGGTGGTCAGGGTGGGCCAGGGCGAGTGGCCGCAAAGAGAGGCCATTTTGCAGGGGAAAAAGAAGTCCTTTGGCCAACCTCTGGGCATGAGATGAAAGCTGGCCTTTGGGGCTATAAGGCCGAGCTGGGATCTGGCTTCTGACCACTTTAGTTTTGGAGAAATCCCACAAAATTTGGAAATTTTTAGGTTGGGTGGTCAGGGAGGGCCAGGTCGAGTGGCTGCAAAGATAGGCCATTTTGCAGGGGAAAAAGAAGTCCTTTGGCCAACCTCTGGGCATCAGATGAAAGCTGGCCTTTGGGGCTATAAGGCCGAGCTGGGATCTGGCTTTTGACCACTGTAGTTTTGGAGAAATCCAACAAAATTTGGAAATTTTTAGGTTGGGTGGTCAGGGTGGGCCAGGGCGAGTGGCCGCAAAGAGAGGCCATTTTGCAGGGGAAAAAGAAGTCATTTGGCCAGGCTCTGGACATCAGATGAAAGCTGGCATTTGGGGCTATAAGCAGAGCTGGGATCTGGCTTTTGACCACTGTAGTTTTGGAGAAATCCAACAAAATTTGGAAATTTTTAGGTTGGGTGGTCAGGGTGGGCCAGGGCGAGTGGCCGCAAAGAGAGGCCATTTTGCAGGGGAAAAAGAAATCATTTGGCCAGGCTCTGGGCATCAGATGAAAGCTGGCCGTTGGGGCTATAAGGCCGAGCTGGGATCTGGCTTCTGACCACTGTAGTTTTGGAGAAATCCAACAAAATTTGGAAATTTTTAGGTTGGGTGGTCAGGGTGGGCCAGGGCGAGTGGCCGCAAAGAGAGGCCATTTTGCAGGGGAAAAATAAGTCATTTGGCCAGGCTCTGGGCATCAGATGAAAGCTGGCCGTTGGGGCTATAAGGCCGAGCTGGGATCTCGCTTCTGACCACTTTAGTTTTGGAGAAATCCGACAAAATTTGGAAATTTTTAGGTTGGGTGGTCAGGGTGGGCCAGGGCGAGTGGCCGCAAAGAGAGGCCATTTTGCAGGGGAAAAAGAAGTCCTTTGGCCAACCTCTGGGCATCAGATGAAAGCTGGCCTTTGGGGCTATAAGGCCGAGCTGGGATCTGGCTTTTGACCACTGTAGTTTTGGAGAAATCCAACAAAATTTGGAAATTTTTAGGTTGGGTGGTCAGGGTGGGCCAGGGCGAGTGGCCGCAAAGAGAGGCCATTTTGCAGGGGAAAAAGAAGTCATTTGGCCAGGCTCTGGACATCAGATGAAAGCTGGCGTTTGGGGCTATAAGCCGAGCTGGGATCTGGCTTTTGACCACTGTAGTTTTGGAGAAATCCAACAAAATTTGGAAATTTTTAGGTTGGGTGGTCAGGGTGGGCCAGGGCGAGTGGCCGCAAAGAGAGGCCATTTTGCAGGGGAAAAAGAAATCATTTGGCCAGGCTCTGGGCATCAGATGAAAGCTGGCGTTTGGGGCTATAAGGCCGAGCTGGGATCTGGCTTCTGACCACTGTAGTTTTGGAGAAATCCAACAAAATTTGGAAATTTTTAGGTTGGGTGGTCAGGGTGGGCCAGGGCGAGTGGCCGCAAAGAGAGGCCGTTTTGCAGGGGAAAAATAAGTCATTTGGCAAATCTCTGGGCATCAGATGAAAGCTGGCCGTTGGGGCTATAAGGCCGAGCTGGGATCTGGCTTCTGACCACTTTAGTTTTGGAGAAATCCAACAAAATTTGGAAATTTTTAGGTTGGGTGGTCAGGGTGGGCCAGGGCGAGTGGCCGCAAAGAGAGGCCATTTTGCAGGGGAAAAATAAGTCATTTGGCCAACCTCTGGGCATCAGATGAAAGCTGGCCGTTGGGGCTATAAGGCCGAGCTGGGATCTGGCTTCTGACCACTGTAGTTTTGGAGAAATCCGACAAAATTTGGAAATGTTTAGGTTGGGTGGTTAGGGTGGGCCAGGGCGAGTGGCCGCAAAGAGAAGCCATTTTGCAGGGGAAAAAGAAGTCATTTGGCCAGGCTCTGGACATCAGATGAAAGCTGGCCTTTGGGGCTATAAGGCCGAGCTGGGATCTGGCTTCTGACCACTGTAGTTTTGGAGAAATCCAACAAAATTTGGAAATTTTTAGGTTGGGTGGTCAGGGTGGGCCAGAGCGAGTGGCCGCAAAGAGAGGCCATTTTGCAGGGGAAAAAGAAATCATTTGGCCAGGCTCTGGGCATCAGATGAAAGCTGGCATTTGGGGCTATAAGGCCGAGCTGGGATCTAGCTTCTGACCACTGTAGTTTTGGAGAAATCCAACAAAATTTGGAAATGTTTAGGTTGGGTGGTCAGGGTGGGCCAGGGCAAGTGGCCTCAAAGAGAGGCCATTTTGCAGGGGAAAAAGAAGTCATTTGGCAAACCTCTGGGCATCAGATGAAAGCTGGCATTTGGGGATATAAGGCCGAGCTGGGATCTGGCTTCTGACCACTGTAGTTTTGGAGAAATCCAACAAAATTTGGAAATTTTTAGGTTGGGTGGTCAGGGTGGGCCAGGGCGAGTGGCCGCAAAGAGAGGCCATTTTGCAGGGGGAAAAGAAGTCATTTGGCCAACCTCTGGGCATCAGATGAAAGCTAGCATTTGGGGCTATAAGGCCGAGCTGGGATCTAGCTTCTGACCACTGTAGTTTTGGAGAAATCCAACAAAATTTGGAAATGTTTAGGTTGGGTGGTCAGGGTGGGCCAGGGCGAGTGGCCGCAAAGAGAGGCCATTTTGCAGGGGAAAAATAAGTCATTTGGCCAGGCTCTGGACATCAGATGAAAGCTGGCGTTTGGGGCTATAAGGCCGAGCTGGGATCTGGCTTTTGACCACTGTAGTTTTGGAGAAATCCAACAAAATTTGGAAATTTTTAGGTTGGGTGGTCAGGGTGGGGGAGGGCGAGTGGCCTCAAAGAGAGGCCATTTTGCAGGGGAAAAAGAAGTCATTTGGCCAACCTCTGGGCATCAGATGAAAGCTGGCATTTGGGGCTATAAGGCCGAGCTGGGATCTGGCTTCTGACCACTTTAGTTTTGGAGAAATCCGACAAAATTTGGAAATTTTTAGGTTGGGTGGTCAGGGTGGGCCAGGGCGAGTGGCCGCAAAGAGAGGCCATTTTGCAGGGGAAAAATAAGTCATTTGGCCAACCTCTGGGCATCAGATGAAAGCTGGCCGTTGGGGCTATAAGGCCGAGCTGGGATCTGGCTTCTGACCACTGTAGTTTTGGAGAAATCCGACAAAATTTGGAAATGTTTAGGTTGGGTGGTCAGGGTGGGCCAGGGCGAGTGGCCGCAAAGGGAGGCCATTTTGCAGGGGAAAAAGAAGTCATTTGGCCAGGCTCTGGACATCAGATGAAAGCTGGCATTTGGGGCTATAAGGCCGAGCTGGGATCTGGCTTTTGACCACTGTAGTTTTGGAGAAATCCAACAAAATTTGGAAATTTTTAGGTTGGGTGGTCCGGGTGGGCCAGGGCGAGTGGCCGCAAAGAGAGGCCATTTTGCAGTGGAAAAAGAAATCATTTGGCCAGGCTCTGGGCATCAGATGAAAGCTGGCGTTTGGGGCTATAAGGCCGAGCTGGGATCTAGCTTCTGACCACTGTAGTTTTGGAGAAATCCAACAAAATTTGGAAATTTTTAGGTTGGGTGCTGTGGGTGGGCCAGGGTAAGTGGCCTCAAAGAGAGGCCATTTTGCAGGGGAAAAAGAAGTCATTTGGCCAACCTCTGGGCATCAGATGAAAGCTGGCATTTGGGGCTATAAGGCCGAGCTGGGATCTAGCTTCTGACCACTGTAGTTTTGGAGAAATCCAACAAAATTTGGAAATTTTTAGGTTGGGTGGTCAGGGTGGGCCAGGGCGAGTGGCCGCAAAGAGAGGCCATTTTGCAGGGGAAAAATAAGTCAGTTGGCCAGGTTCTGGACATCAGATGAAAGCTGGCATTTGGGGCTATAAGGCCGAGCTGGGATCTGGCTTCTGACCACTGTAGTTTTGGAGAAATCCAACAAAATTTGGAAATTTTTAGGTTGGGTGGTCAGGGTGGGCCAGGGCGAGTGGCCTCAAAGAGAGGCCGTTTTGCAGGGGAAAAAGAAGTCATTTGGCCAATCTCTGGGCATCAGATGAAAGCTGACATTTGGGGCTATAAGGCCGAGCTGGGATCTGGCTTCTGACCACTGTAGTTTTGGAGAAATCCAACAAAATTTGGAAATTTTTAGGTTGGGTGGTCAGGGTGGGCCAGGGCGAGTGGCCGCAAAGAGAGGCCATTTTGCAGGGGAAAAAGAAGTCATTTGGCCAACCTCTGGGCATCAGATGAAAGCTGGCATTTGGGGCTATAAGGCCGAGCTGGGATCTGGCTTCTGACCACTTTAGTTTTGGAGAAATCCGACAAAATTTGGAAATTTTTAGGTTGGGTGGTCAGGGTGGGCCAGGGCGAGTGGCCGCAAAGAGAGGCCATTTTGCAGGGGAAAAATAAGTCATTTGGCCAACCTCTGGGCATCAGATGAAAGCTGGCTGTTGGGGCTATAAGGCCGAGCTGGGATCTGGCTTCTGACCACTGTAGTTTTGGAGAAATCCGACAAAATTTGGAAATGTTTAGGTTGGGTGGTCAGGGTGGACCAGGGCGAGTGGCCGCAAAGAGAGGCCATTTTGCAGGGGAAAAAGAAGTCATTTGGCCAGGCTCTGGACATCAGATGAAAGCTGGCATTTGGGGCTATAAGGCCGAGCTGGGATCTGGCTTTTGACCACTGTAGTTTTGGAGAAATCCAACAAAATTTGGAAATTTTTAGGTTGGGTGGTCCGGGTGGGCCAGGGCGAGTGGCCGCAAAGAGAGGCCATTTTGCAGGGGAAAAAGAAATCATTTGGCCAGGCTCTGGGCATCAGATGAAAGCTGGCGTTTGGGGCTATAAGGCCGAGCTGGGATCTAGCTTCTGACCACTGCAGTTTTGGAGAAATCCAACAAAATTTGGAAATTTTTAGGTTGGGTGGTGTGGGTGGGCCAGGGTAAGTGGCCTCAAAGAGAGGCCATTTTGCAGGGGAAAAAGAAGTCATTTGGCCAACCTCTGGGCATCAGATGAAAGCTGGCATTTGGGGCTATAAGGCCGAGCTGGGATCTAGCTTCTGACCACTGTAGTTTTGGAGAAATCCAACAAAATTTGGAAATTTTTAGGTTGGGTGGTCAGGGTGGGCCAGGGCGAGTGGCCGCAAAGAGAGGCCATTTTGCAGGGGAAAAAGAAGTCATTTGGCCAACCTCTGGGCATCAGATGAAAGCTGGCATTTGGGGCTATAAGGCCGAGCTGGGATCTAGCTTCTGACCACTGTAGTTTTGGAGAAATCCAACAAAATTTGGAAATTTTTAGGTTGGGTGGTCAGGGTGGGCCAGGGCGAGTGGCCGCAAAGAGAGGCCATTTTGCAGGGGAAAAAGAAGTCATTTGGCCAGGCTCTGGGCATCAGATGAAAGCTGGCCTTTGGGGCTATAAGGCCGAGCTGGGATCTGGCTTTTGACCACTGTAGTTTTGGAGATATCCAACAAAATTTGGAAATTTTTAGGTTGGGTGGTCAGGGTGGGCCAGGGCGAGTGGCCGCAAAGAGAGGCCATTTTGCAGGGGAAAAAGAAATCATTTGGCCAGGCTCTGGACATCAGATGAAAGCTGGCCTTTGGGGCTATAAGGCCGAGCTGGGATCTGGCTTTTGACCACTGTAGTTTTTGAGAAATCCAACAAAATTTGGAAATTTTTAGGTTGGGTGGTCCGGGTGGGCCAGGGCGAGTGGCCGCAAAGAGAGGCCATTTTGCAGGGGAAAAAGAAATCATTTGGCCAGGCTCTGGGCATCAGATGAAAGCTGGCGTTTGGGGCTATAAGGCCGAGCTGGGATCTGGCTTCTGACCACTGTAGTTTTGGAGAAATCCAACAAAATTTGGAAATTTTTAGGTTGGGTGGTCAGGGTGGGCCAGGGCGAGTGGCCGCAAAGAGAGGCCATTTTGCAGGGGAAAAAGAAGTCGTTTGGCCAACCTCTGGGCATCAGATGAAAGCTGGCGTTTGGGGCTATAAGGCTGAGCTGGGATCTGGCTTTTGACCACTGTAGTTTTGGAGAAATCCAACAAAATTTGGAAATTTTTAGGTTGGGTGGTCAGGGTGGACCAGGGCGAGTGGCCGCAAAGAGAGGCCATTTTGCAGGGGAAAAATAAGTCATTTGGCCAGGCTCTGGGCATCAGATGAAAGCTGGCCATTGGGGCTATAAGGCCAAGCTGGGATCTGGCTTCTGACCACTTTAGTTTTGGAGAAATCCGACAAAATTTGGAAATTTTTAGGTTGGGTGGTCAGGGTGGGCCAGGGCGAGTGGCCGCAAAGAGAGGCCATTTTGCAGGGGAAAAAGAAGTCCTTTGGCCAACCTCTGGGCATCAGATGAAAGCTGGCCTTTGGGGCTATAAGGCCGAGCTGGGATCTGGCTTCTGACCACTTTAGTTTTGGAGAAATCCCACAAAATTTGGAAATTTTTAGGTTGGGTGGTCAGGGAGGGCCAGGTCGAGTGGCTGCAAAGATAGGCCATTTTGCAGGGGAAAAAGAAGTCCTTTGGCCAACCTCTGGGCATCAGATGAAAGCTGGCCTTTGGGGCTATAAGGCCGAGCTGGGATCTGGCTTTTGACCACTGTAGTTTTGGAGAAATCCAACAAAATTTGGAAATTTTTAGGTTGGGTGGTCAGGGTGGGCCAGGGCGAGTGGCCGCAAAGAGAGGCCATTTTGCAGGGGAAAAAGAAGTCATTTGGCCAGGCTCTGGACATCAGATGAAAGCTGGCGTTTGGGGCTATAAGCAGAGCTGGGATCTGGCTTTTGACCACTGTAGTTTTGGAGAAATCCAACAAAATTTGGAAATTTTTAGGTTGGGTGGTCAGGGTGGGCCAGGGCGAGTGGCCGCAAAGAGAGGCCATTTTGCAGGGGAAAAATAAGTCATTTGGCCAGGCTCTGGGCATCAGATGAAAGCTGGCCGTTGGGGCTATAAGGCCGAGCTGGGATCTCGCTTCTGACCACTTTAGTTTTGGAGAAATCCGACAAAATTTGGAAATTTTTAGGTTGGGTGGTCAGGGTGGGCCAGGGCGAGTGGCCGCAAAGAGAGGCCATTTTGCAGGGGAAAAAGAAGTCCTTTGGCCAACCTCTGGGCATCAGATGAAAGCTGGCCTTTGGGGCTATAAGGCCGAGCTGGGATCTGGCTTTTGACCACTGTAGTTTTGGAGAAATCCAACAAAATTTGGAAATTTTTAGGTTGGGTGGTCAGGGTGGGCCAGGGCGAGTGGCCGCAAAGAGAGGCCATTTTGCAGGGGAAAAAGAAGTCATTTGGCCAGGCTCTGGACATCAGATGAAAGCTGGCGTTTGGGGCTATAAGCCGAGCTGGGATCTGGCTTTTGACCACTGTAGTTTTGGAGAAATCCAACAAAATTTGGAAATTTTTAGGTTGGGTGGTCAGGGTGGGCCAGGGCGAGTGGCCGCAAAGAGAGGCCATTTTGCAGGGGAAAAAGAAATCATTTGGCCAGGCTCTGGGCATCAGATGAAAGCTGGCGTTTGGGGCTATAAGGCCGAGCTGGGATCTGGCTTCTGACCACTTTAGTTTTGGAGAAATCCAACAAAATTTGGAAATTTTTAGGTTGGGTGGTCAGGGTGGGCCAGGGCGAGTGGCCGCAAAGAGAGGCCGTTTTGCAGGGGAAAAATAAGTCCTTTGGCCAATCTCTGGGCATCAGATGAAAGCTGGCCGTTGGGGCTATAAGGCCGAGCTGGGATCTGGCTTCTGACCACTTTAGTTTTGGAGAAATCCAACAAAATTTGGAAATTTTTAGGTTGGGTGGTCAGGGTGGGCCAGGGCGAGTGGCCGCAAAGAGAGGCCATTTTGCAGGGGAAAAAGAAGTCATTTGGCCAACCTCTGGGCATCAGATGAAAGCTGGCCGTTGGGGCTATAAGGCCGAGCTGGGATCTGGCTTCTGACCACTGTAGTTTTGGAGAAATCCGACAAAATTTGGAAATGTTTAGGTTGGGTCGTTAGGGTGGGCCAGGGCGAGTGGCCGCAAAGAGAAGCCATTTTGCAGGGGAAAAAGAAGTCATTTGGCCAGGCTCTGGACATCAGATGAAAGCTGGCCTTTGGGGCTATAAGGCCGAGCTGGGATCTGGCTTCTGACCACTGTAGTTTTGGAGAAATCCAACAAAATTTGGAAATTTTTAGGTTGGGTGGTCCGGGTGGGCCAGAGCGAGTGGCCGCAAAGAGAGGCCATTTTGCAGGGGAAAAAGAAATCATTTGGCCAGGCTCTGGGCATCAGATGAAAGCTGGCATTTGGGGCTATAAGGCCGAGCTGGGATCTAGCTTCTGACCACTGTAGTTTTGGAGAAATCCAACAAAATTTGGAAATGTTTAGGTTGGGTGGTCAGGGTGGGCCAGGGCAAGTGGCCTCAAAGAGAGGCCATTTTGCAGGGGAAAAAGAAGTCATTTGGCAAACCTCTGGGCATCAGATGAAAGCTGGCATTTGGGGATATAAGGCCGAGCTGGGATCTGGCTTCTGACCACTGTAGTTTTGGAGAAATCCAACAAAATTTGGAAATTTTTAGGTTGGGTGGTCAGGGTGGGCCAGGGCGAGTGGCCGCAAAGAGAGGCCATTTTGCAGGGGGAAAAGAAGTCATTTGGCCAACCTCTGGGCATCAGATGAAAGCTAGCATTTGGGGCTATAAGGCCGAGCTGGGATCTAGCTTCTGACCACTGTAGTTTTGGAGAAATCCAACAAAATTTGGAAATTTTTAGGTTGGGTGGTCAGGGTGGGCCAGGGCGAGTGGCCGCAAAGAGAGGCCATTTTGCAGGGGAAAAAGAAGTCAGTTGGCCAGGCTCTGGACATCAGATGAAAGCTGGCGTTTGGGGCTATAAGGCCGAGCTGGGATCTGGCTTTTGACCACTGTAGTTTTGGAGAAATCCAACAAAATTTGGAAATTTTTAGGTTGGGTGGTCAGGGTGGGCCAGGGCGAGTGGCCGCAAAGAGAGGCCATTTTGCAGGGGAAAAAGAAATCATTTGGCCAGGCTCTGGGCATCAGATGAAAGCTGGCCTTTGGGGCTATAAGGCCGAGCTGGGATCTGGCTTCTGACCACTGTAGGTTTGGAGAAATCCAACAAAATTTGGAAATTTTTAGGTTGGGTGGTCAGGATGGGCCAGGGCGAGTGGCCTCAAAGAGAGGCCGTTTTGCAGGGGAAAAAGAAGTCATTTGGCCAATCTCTGGGCATCAGATGAAAGCTGGCCTTTGGGGCTATAAGGCCGAGCTGGGATCTGGCTTCTGACCACTGTAGTTTTGGAGAAATCCAACAAAATTTGGAAATTTTTAGGTTGGGTGGTCAGGGTGGGCCAGGGCGAGTGGCCTCAAAGAGAGGCCATTTTGCAGGGGAAAAAGAAGTCATTTGGCCAACCTCTGGGCATCAGATGAAAGCTGGCATTTGGGGCTATAAGGCCGAGCTGGGATCTAGCTTCTGACCACTGTAGTTTTGGAGAAATCCAACAAAATTTGGAAATTTTTAGGTTGGGTGGTCAGGGTGGGCCAGGGCGAGTGGCCGCAAAGAGAGGCCATTTTGCAGGGGAAAAATAAGTCATTTGGCCAACCTCTGGGCATCAGATGAAAGCTGGCCGTTGGGGCTATAAGGCCGAGCTGGGATCTGGCTTCTGACCACTTTAGTTTTGGAGAAATCCGACAAAATTTGGAAATTTTTAGGTTGGGTGGTCAGGGTGGGCCAGGGCGAGTGGCCGCAAAGAGAGGCCATTTTGCAGGGGAAAAATAAGTCATTTGGCCAACCTCTGGGCATCAGATGAAAGCTGGCCGTTGGGGCTATAAGGCCGAGCTGGGATCTGGCTTCTGACCACTGTAGTTTTGGAGAAATCCGACAAAATTTGGAAATGTTTAGGTTGGGTGGTCAGGGTGGGCCAGGGCGAGTGGCCGCAAAGAGAGGCCATTTTGCAGGGGAAAAAGAAGTTATTTGGCCAGGCTCTGGACATCAGATGAAAGCTGGCCTTTGGGGCTATAAGGCCGAGCTGGGATCTGGCTTTTGACCACTGTAGTTTTGGAGAAATCCAACAAAATTTGGAAATTTTTAGGTTGGGTGGTCCGGGTGGGCCAGGGCGAGTGGCCGCAAAGAGAGGCCATTTTGCAGGGGAAAAAGAAATCATTTGGCCAGGCTCTGGGCATCAGATGAAAGCTGGCGTTTGGGGATATAAGGCCGAGCTGGGATCTAGCTTCTGACCACTGTAGTTTTGGAGAAATCCAGCAAAATTTGGAAATTTTTAGGTTGGGTGGTGTGGGTGGGCCAGGGTAAGTAGCCTCAAAGAGAGGCCATTTTGCAGGGGAAAAAGAAGTCATTTGGCCAACCTCTGGGCATCAGATGAAAGCTGGCATTTGGGGCTATAAGGCCGAGCTGGGATCTGGCTTCTGACCACTGTAGTTTTGGAGAAATCCAACAAAATTTGGAAATTTTTAGGTTGGGTGGTCAGGGTGGGCCAGGGCGAGTGGCCGCAAAGAGAGGCCATTTTGCAGGGGAAAAAGAAGTCATTTGGCCAACCTCTGGGCATCAGATGAAAGCTGGCCTTTGGGGCTATAAGGCCGAGCTGGGATCTAGCTTCTGACCACTGTAGTTTTGGAGAAATCCAACAAAATTTGGAAATTTTTAGGTTGGGTGGTCAGGGTGGGCCAGGGCGAGTGGCCGCAAAGAGAGGCCATTTTGCAGGGGAAAAAGAAGTCATTTGGCCAGGCTCTGGACATCAGATGAAAGCTGGCGTTTGGGGCTATAAGGCCGAGTTGGGATCTAGCTTTTGACCACTGTAGTTTTGGAGAAATCCAACAAAATTTGGAAATTTTTAGGTTGGGTGGTCAGGGTGGGCCAGGGCGAGTGGCCGCAAAGAGAGGCCATTTTGCAGGGGAAAAAGAAATCATTTGGCCAGGCTCTGGGCATCAGATGAAAGCTGGCGTTTGGGGCTATAAGGCCGAGCTGGGATCTAGCTTCTGACCACTGTAGTTTTGGAGAAATCCAACAAAATTTGGAAATTTTTAGGTTGGGTGGTGTGGGTGGGCCAGGGTAAGTAGCCTCAAAGAGAGGCCATTTTGCAGGGGAAAAAGAAGTCATTTGGCCAACCTCTGGGCATCAGATGAAAGCTGGCATTTGGGGCTATAAGGCCGAGCTGGGATCTGGCTTCTGACCACTGTAGTTTTGGAGAAATCCAACAAAATTTGGAAATTTTTAGGTTGGGTGGTCAGGGTGGGCCAGGGCGAGTGGCCGCAAAGAGAGGCCATTTTGCAGGGGAAAAAGAAGTCATTTGGCCAGGCTCTGGACATCAGATGAAAGCTGGCCTTTGGGGCTATAAGGCCGAGCTGGGATCTGGCTTTTGACCACTGTAGTTTTGGAGAAATCCAACAAAATTTGGAAATTTTTAGGTTGGGTGGTGTGGGTGGGCCAGGGTGAGTGGCCTCAAAGAGAGGCCATTTTGCAGGGGAAAAAGAAGTCATTTGGCCAACCTCTGGGCATCAGATGAAAGCTGGCGTTTGGGGCTATAAGGCCGAGCTGGGATCTGGCTTCTGACCACTGTAGTTTTGGAGAAATCCAACAAAATTTGGAAATTTTTTGGTTGGGTGGTCAGGGTGGGCCAGGGCGAGTGGCCGCAAAGAGTGGCCATTTTGCAGGGGGAAAAGAAGTCATTTGGCCAACCTCTGGGCATCAGATGAAAGCTGGCCTTTGGGGCTATAAGGCCGAGCTGGGATCTGGCTTCTGACCACTGTAGTTTTGGAGAAATCCAACAAAATTTGGAAATTTTTAGGTTGGGTGGTCAGGGTGGGCCAGGGCGAGTGGCCTCAAAGAGAGGCCGTTTTGCAGGGGAAAAAGAAGTCATTTGGCCAATCTCTGGGCATCAGATGAAAGCTGACATTTGGGGCTATAAGGCCGAGCTGGGATCTGGCTTCTGACCACTGTAGTTTTGGAGAAATCCAACAAAATTTGGAAATTTTTAGGTTGGGTGGTCAGGGTGGGCCAGGGCGAGTGGCCGCAAAGAGAGGCCATTTTGCAGGGGAAAAAGAAGTCATTTGGCCAACCTCTGGGCATCAGATGAAAGCTGGCATTTGGGGCTATAAGGCCGAGCTGGGATCTGGCTTCTGACCACTTTAGTTTTGGAGAAATCCGACAAAATTTGGAAATTTTTAGGTTGGGTGGTCAGGGTGGGCCAGGGCGAGTGGCCGCAAAGAGAGGCCATTTTGCAGGGGAAAAATAAGTCATTTGGCCAACCTCTGGGCATCAGATGAAAGCTGGCTGTTGGGGCTATAAGGCCGAGCTGGGATCTGGCTTCTGACCACTGTAGTTTTGGAGAAATCCGACAAAATTTGGAAATGTTTAGGTTGGGTGGTCAGGGTGGACCAGGGCGAGTGGCCGCAAAGAGAGGCCATTTTGCAGGGGAAAAAGAAGTCATTTGGCCAGGCTCTGGACATCAGATGAAAGCTGGCATTTGGGGCTATAAGGCCGAGCTGGGATCTGGCTTTTGACCACTGTAGTTTTGGAGAAATCCAACAAAATTTGGAAATTTTTAGGTTGGGTGGTCCGGGTGGGCCAGGGCGAGTGGCCGCAAAGAGAGGCCATTTTGCAGGGGAAAAAGAAATCATTTGGCCAGGCTCTGGGCATCAGATGAAAGCTGGCGTTTGGGGCTATAAGGCCGAGCTGGGATCTAGCTTCTGACCACTGCAGTTTTGGAGAAATCCAACAAAATTTGGAAATTTTTAGGTTGGGTGGTGTGGGTGGGCCAGGGTAAGTGGCCTCAAAGAGAGGCCATTTTGCAGGGGAAAAAGAAGTCATTTGGCCAACCTCTGGGCATCAGATGAAAGCTGGCATTTGGGGCTATAAGGCCGAGCTGGGATCTAGCTTCTGACCACTGTAGTTTTGGAGAAATCCAACAAAATTTGGAAATTTTTAGGTTGGGTGGTCAGGGTGGGCCAGGGCGAGTGGCCGCAAAGAGAGGCCATTTTGCAGGGGAAAAAGAAGTCATTTGGCCAACCTCTGGGCATCAGATGAAAGCTGGCATTTGGGGCTATAAGGCCGAGCTGGGATCTAGCTTCTGACCACTGTAGTTTTGGAGAAATCCAACAAAATTTGGAAATTTTTAGGTTGGGTGGTCAGGGTGGGCCAGGGCGAGTGGCCGCAAAGAGAGGCCATTTTGCAGGGGAAAAAGAAGTCATTTGGCCAGGCTCTGGGCATCAGATGAAAGCTGGCCTTTGGGGCTATAAGGCCGAGCTGGGATCTGGCTTTTGACCACTGTAGTTTTGGAGATATCCAACAAAATTTGGAAATTTTTAGGTTGGGTGGTCAGGGTGGGCCAGGGCGAGTGGCCGCAAAGAGAGGCCATTTTGCAGGGGAAAAAGAAATCATTTGGCCAGGCTCTGGACATCAGATGAAAGCTGGCCTTTGGGGCTATAAGGCCGAGCTGGGATCTGGCTTTTGACCACTGTAGTTTTTGAGAAATCCAACAAAATTTGGAAATTTTTAGGTTGGGTGGTCCGGGTGGGCCAGGGCGAGTGGCCGCAAAGAGAGGCCATTTTGCAGGGGAAAAAGAAATCATTTGGCCAGGCTCTGGGCATCAGATGAAAGCTGGCGTTTGGGGCTATAAGGCCGAGCTGGGATCTGGCTTCTGACCACTGTAGTTTTGGAGAAATCCAACAAAATTTGGAAATTTTTAGGTTGGGTGGTCAGGGTGGGCCAGGGCGAGTGGCCGCAAAGAGAGGCCATTTTGCAGGGGAAAAAGAAGTCGTTTGGCCAACCTCTGGGCATCAGATGAAAGCTGGCGTTTGGGGCTATAAGGCTGAGCTGGGATCTGGCTTTTGACCACTGTAGTTTTGGAGAAATCCAACAAAATTTGGAAATTTTTAGGTTGGGTGGTCAGGGTGGACCAGGGCGAGTGGCCGCAAAGAGAGGCCATTTTGCAGGGGAAAAATAAGTCATTTGGCCAGGCTCTGGGCATCAGATGAAAGCTGGCCATTGGGGCTATAAGGCCAAGCTGGGATCTGGCTTCTGACCACTTTAGTTTTGGAGAAATCCGACAAAATTTGGAAATTTTTAGGTTGGGTGGTCAGGGTGGGCCAGGGCGAGTGGCCGCAAAGAGAGGCCATTTTGCAGGGGAAAAAGAAGTCCTTTGGCCAACCTCTGGGCATCAGATGAAAGCTGGCCTTTGGGGCTATAAGGCCGAGCTGGGATCTGGCTTCTGACCACTTTAGTTTTGGAGAAATCCCACAAAATTTGGAAATTTTTAGGTTGGGTGGTCAGGGAGGGCCAGGTCGAGTGGCTGCAAAGATAGGCCATTTTGCAGGGGAAAAAGAAGTCCTTTGGCCAACCTCTGGGCATCAGATGAAAGCTGGCCTTTGGGGCTATAAGGCCGAGCTGGGATCTGGCTTTTGACCACTGTAGTTTTGGAGAAATCCAACAAAATTTGGAAATTTTTAGGTTGGGTGGTCAGGGTGGGCCAGGGCGAGTGGCCGCAAAGAGAGGCCATTTTGCAGGGGAAAAAGAAGTCATTTGGCCAGGCTCTGGACATCAGATGAAAGCTGGCGTTTGGGGCTATAAGCAGAGCTGGGATCTGGCTTTTGACCACTGTAGTTTTGGAGAAATCCAACAAAATTTGGAAATTTTTAGGTTGGGTGGTCAGGGTGGGCCAGGGCGAGTGGCCGCAAAGAGAGGCCATTTTGCAGGGGAAAAATAAGTCATTTGGCCAGGCTCTGGGCATCAGATGAAAGCTGGCCGTTGGGGCTATAAGGCCGAGCTGGGATCTCGCTTCTGACCACTTTAGTTTTGGAGAAATCCGACAAAATTTGGAAATTTTTAGGTTGGGTGGTCAGGGTGGGCCAGGGCGAGTGGCCGCAAAGAGAGGCCATTTTGCAGGGGAAAAAGAAGTCCTTTGGCCAACCTCTGGGCATCAGATGAAAGCTGGCCTTTGGGGCTATAAGGCCGAGCTGGGATCTGGCTTTTGACCACTGTAGTTTTGGAGAAATCCAACAAAATTTGGAAATTTTTAGGTTGGGTGGTCAGGGTGGGCCAGGGCGAGTGGCCGCAAAGAGAGGCCATTTTGCAGGGGAAAAAGAAGTCATTTGGCCAGGCTCTGGACATCAGATGAAAGCTGGCGTTTGGGGCTATAAGCCGAGCTGGGATCTGGCTTTTGACCACTGTAGTTTTGGAGAAATCCAACAAAATTTGGAAATTTTTAGGTTGGGTGGTCAGGGTGGGCCAGGGCGAGTGGCCGCAAAGAGAGGCCATTTTGCAGGGGAAAAAGAAATCATTTGGCCAGGCTCTGGGCATCAGATGAAAGCTGGCGTTTGGGGCTATAAGGCCGAGCTGGGATCTGGCTTCTGACCACTTTAGTTTTGGAGAAATCCAACAAAATTTGGAAATTTTTAGGTTGGGTGGTCAGGGTGGGCCAGGGCGAGTGGCCGCAAAGAGAGGCCGTTTTGCAGGGGAAAAATAAGTCCTTTGGCCAATCTCTGGGCATCAGATGAAAGCTGGCCGTTGGGGCTATAAGGCCGAGCTGGGATCTGGCTTCTGACCACTTTAGTTTTGGAGAAATCCAACAAAATTTGGAAATTTTTAGGTTGGGTGGTCAGGGTGGGCCAGGGCGAGTGGCCGCAAAGAGAGGCCATTTTGCAGGGGAAAAATAAGTCATTTGGCCAACCTCTGGGCATCAGATGAAAGCTGGCCGTTGGGGCTATAAGGCCGAGCTGGGATCTGGCTTCTGACCACTGTAGTTTTGGAGAAATCCGACAAAATTTGGAAATGTTTAGGTTGGGTGGTTAGGGTGGGCCAGGGCGAGTGGCCGCAAAGAGAAGCCATTTTGCAGGGGAAAAAGAAGTCATTTGGCCAGGCTCTGGACATCAGATGAAAGCTGGCCTTTGGGGCTATAAGGCCGAGCTGGGATCTGGCTTCTGACCACTGTAGTTTTGGAGAAATCCAACAAAATTTGGAAATTTTTAGGTTGGGTGGTCCGGGTGGGCCAAGAGCGAGTGGCCGCAAAGAGAGGCCATTTTGCAGGGGAAAAAGAAATCATTTGGCCAGGCTCTGGGCATCAGATGAAAGCTGGCATTTGGGGCTATAAGGCCGAGCTGGGATCTAGCTTCTGACCACTGTAGTTTTGGAGAAATCCAACAAAATTTGGAAATGTTTAGGTTGGGTGGTCAGGGTGGGCCAGGGCAAGTGGCCTCAAAGAGAGGCCATTTTGCAGGGGAAAAAGAAGTCATTTGGCAAACCTCTGGGCATCAGATGAAAGCTGGCATTTGGGGATATAAGGCCGAGCTGGGATCTGGCTTCTGACCACTGTAGTTTTGGAGAAATCCAACAAAATTTGGAAATTTTTAGGTTGGGTGGTCAGGGTGGGCCAGGGCGAGTGGCCGCAAAGAGAGGCCATTTTGCAGGGGGAAAAGAAGTCATTTGGCCAACCTCTGGGCATCAGATGAAAGCTAGCATTTGGGGCTATAAGGCCGAGCTGGGATCTAGCTTCTGACCACTGTAGTTTTGGAGAAATCCAACAAAATTTGGAAATTTTTAGGTTGGGTGGTCAGGGTGGGCCAGGGCGAGTGGCCGCAAAGAGAGGCCATTTTGCAGGGGAAAAAGAAGTCAGTTGGCCAGGCTCTGGACATCAGATGAAAGCTGGCGTTTGGGGCTATAAGGCCGAGCTGGGATCTGGCTTTTGACCACTGTAGTTTTGGAGAAATCCAACAAAATTTGGAAATTTTTAGGTTGGGTGGTCAGGGTGGGCCAGGGCGAGTGGCCGCAAAGAGAGGCCATTTTGCAGGGGAAAAAGAAATCATTTGGCCAGGCTCTGGGCATCAGATGAAAGCTGGCCTTTGGGGCTATAAGGCCGAGCTGGGATCTGGCTTCTGACCACTGTAGGTTTGGAGAAATCCAACAAAATTTGGAAATTTTTAGGTTGGGTGGTCAGGATGGGCCAGGGCGAGTGGCCTCAAAGAGAGGCCGTTTTGCAGGGGAAAAAGAAGTCATTTGGCCAATCTCTGGGCATCAGATGAAAGCTGGCCTTTGGGGCTATAAGGCCGAGCTGGGATCTGGCTTCTGACCACTGTAGTTTTGGAGAAATCCAACAAAATTTGGAAATTTTTAGGTTGGGTGGTCAGGGTGGGCCAGGGCGAGTGGCCTCAAAGAGAGGCCATTTTGCAGGGGAAAAAGAAGTCATTTGGCCAACCTCTGGGCATCAGATGAAAGCTGGCATTTGGGGCTATAAGGCCGAGCTGGGATCTAGCTTCTGACCACTGTAGTTTTGGAGAAATCCAACAAAATTTGGAAATTTTTAGGTTGGGTGGTCAGGGTGGGCCAGGGCGAGTGGCCGCAAAGAGAGGCCATTTTGCAGGGGAAAAATAAGTCATTTGGCCAACCTCTGGGCATCAGATGAAAGCTGGCCGTTGGGGCTATAAGGCCGAGCTGGGATCTGGCTTCTGACCACTTTAGTTTTGGAGAAATCCGACAAAATTTGGAAATTTTTAGGTTGGGTGGTCAGGGTGGGCCAGGGCGAGTGGCCGCAAAGAGAGGCCATTTTGCAGGGGAAAAATAAGTCATTTGGCCAACCTCTGGGCATCAGATGAAAGCTGGCCGTTGGGGCTATAAGGCCGAGCTGGGATCTGGCTTCTGACCACTGTAGTTTTGGAGAAATCCGACAAAATTTGGAAATGTTTAGGTTGGGTGGTCAGGGTGGGCCAGGGCGAGTGGCCGCAAAGAGAGGCCATTTTGCAGGGGAAAAAGAAGTTATTTGGCCAGGCTCTGGACATCAGATGAAAGCTGGCCTTTGGGGCTATAAGGCCGAGCTGGGATCTGGCTTTTGACCACTGTAGTTTTGGAGAAATCCAACAAAATTTGGAAATTTTTAGGTTGGGTGGTCCGGGTGGGCCAGGGCGAGTGGCCGCAAAGAGAGGCCATTTTGCAGGGGAAAAAGAAATCATTTGGCCAGGCTCTGGGCATCAGATGAAAGCTGGCGTTTGGGGATATAAGGCCGAGCTGGGATCTAGCTTCTGACCACTGTAGTTTTGGAGAAATCCAGCAAAATTTGGAAATTTTTAGGTTGGGTGGTGTGGGTGGGCCAGGGTAAGTAGCCTCAAAGAGAGGCCATTTTGCAGGGGAAAAAGAAGTCATTTGGCCAACCTCTGGGCATCAGATGAAAGCTGGCATTTGGGGCTATAAGGCCGAGCTGGGATCTGGCTTCTGACCACTGTAGTTTTGGAGAAATCCAACAAAATTTGGAAATTTTTAGGTTGGGTGGTCAGGGTGGGCCAGGGCGAGTGGCCGCAAAGAGAGGCCATTTTGCAGGGGAAAAAGAAGTCATTTGGCCAACCTCTGGGCATCAGATGAAAGCTGGCCTTTGGGGCTATAAGGCCGAGCTGGGATCTAGCTTCTGACCACTGTAGTTTTGGAGAAATCCAACAAAATTTGGAAATTTTTAGGTTGGGTGGTCAGGGTGGGCCAGGGCGAGTGGCCGCAAAGAGAGGCCATTTTGCAGGGGAAAAAGAAGTCATTTGGCCAGGCTCTGGACATCAGATGAAAGCTGGCGTTTGGGGCTATAAGGCCGAGTTGGGATCTAGCTTCTGACCACTGTAGTTTTGGAGAAATCCAACAAAATTTGGAAATTTTTAGGTTGGGTGGTCAGGGTGGGCCAGGGCGAGTGGCCGCAAAGAGAGGCCATTTTGCAGGGGAAAAAGAAATCATTTGGCCAGGCTCTGGGCATCAGATGAAAGCTGGCGTTTGGGGCTATAAGGCCGAGCTGGGATCTAGCTTCTGACCACTGTAGTTTTGGAGAAATCCAACAAAATTTGGAAATTTTTAGGTTGGGTGGTGTGGGTGGGCCAGGGTAAGTAGCCTCAAAGAGAGGCCATTTTGCAGGGGAAAAAGAAGTCATTTGGCCAACCTCTGGGCATCAGATGAAAGCTGGCATTTGGGGCTATAAGGCCGAGCTGGGATCTGGCTTCTGACCACTGTAGTTTTGGAGAAATCCAACAAAATTTGGAAATTTTTAGGTTGGGTGGTCAGGGTGGGCCAGGGCGAGTGGCCGCAAAGAGAGGCCATTTTGCAGGGGAAAAAGAAGTCATTTGGCCAGGCTCTGGACATCAGATGAAAGCTGGCCTTTGGGGCTATAAGGCCGAGCTGGGATCTGGCTTTTGACCACTGTAGTTTTGGAGAAATCCAACAAAATTTGGAAATTTTTAGGTTGGGTGGTGTGGGTGGGCCAGGGTGAGTGGCCTCAAAGAGAGGCCATTTTGCAGGGGAAAAAGAAGTCATTTGGCCAACCTCTGGGCATCAGATGAAAGCTGGCGTTTGGGGCTATAAGGCCGAGCTGGGATCTGGCTTCTGACCACTGTAGTTTTGGAGAAATCCAACAAAATTTGGAAATTTTTTGGTTGGGTGGTCAGGGTGGGCCAGGGCGAGTGGCCGCAAAGAGTGGCCATTTTGCAGGGGGAAAAGAAGTCATTTGGCCAACCTCTGGGCATCAGATGAAAGCTGGCCTTTGGGGCTATAAGGCCGAGCTGGGATCTAGCTTCTGACCACTGTAGTTTTGGAGAAATCCAACAAAATTTGGAAATTTTTAGGTTGGGTGGTCAGGGTGGGCCAGGGCGAGTGGCCGCAAAGAGAGGCCATTTTGCAGGGGTAAAAGAAGTCATTTGGCCAGGCTCTGGACATCAGATGAAAGCTGGCGTTTGGGGCTATAAGGCCGAGCTGGGATCTAGCTTTTGACCACTGTAGTTTTGGAGAAATCCAACAAAATTTGGAAATTTTTAGGTTGGGTGGTCAGGGTGGGCCAGGGCGAGTGGCCGCAAAGAGAGGCCATTTTGCAGGGGAAAAAGAAATCATTTGGCCAGGCTCTGGGCATCAGATGAAAGCTGGCGTTTGGGGCTATAAGGCCGAGCTGGGATCTAGCTTCTGACCACTGTAGTTTTGGAGAAATCCAACAAAATTTGGAAATTTTTAGGTTGGGTGGTGTGGGTGGGCCAGGGTAAGTGGCCTCAAAGAGAGGCCATTTTGCAGGGGAAAAAGAAGTCATTTGGCCAACCTCTGGGCATCAGATGAAAGCTGGCATTTGGGGCTATAAGGCCGAGCTGGGATCTAGCTTCTGACCACTGTAGTTTTGGAGAAATCCAACAAAATTTGGAAATTTTTAGGTTGGGTGGTCAGGGTGGGCCAGGGCGAGTGGCCGCAAAGAGAGGCCATTTTGCAGGGGAAAAATAAGTCAGTTGGCCAGGTTCTGGACATCAGATGAAAGCTGGCATTTGGGGCTATAAGGCCGAGCTGGGATCTGGCTTCTGACCACTGTAGTTTTGGAGAAATCCAACAAAATTTGGAAATTTTTAGGTTGGGTGGTCAGGGTGGGCCAGGGCGAGTGGCCTCAAAGAGAGGCCGTTTTGCAGGGGAAAAAGAAGTCATTTGGCCAATCTCTGGGCATCAGATGAAAGCTGACATTTGGGGCTATAAGGCCGAGCTGGGATCTGGCTTCTGACCACTGTAGTTTTGGAGAAATCCAACAAAATTTGGAAATTTTTAGGTTGGGTGGTCAGGGTGGGCCAGGGCGAGTGGCCTCAAAGAGAGGCCATTTTGCAGGGGAAAAAGAAGTCATTTGGCCAACCTCTGGGCATCAGATGAAAGCTGGCATTTGGGGCTATAAGGCCGAGCTGGGATCTGGCTTCTGACCACTTTAGTTTTGGAGAAATCCGACAAAATTTGGAAATTTTTAGGTTGGGTGGTCAGGGTGGGCCAGGGCGAGTGGCCGCAAAGAGAGGCCATTTTGCAGGGGAAAAATAAGTCATTTGGCCAACCTCTGGGCATCAGATGAAAGCTGGCCGTTGGGGCTATAAGGCCGAGCTGGGATCTGGCTTCTGACCACTGTAGTTTTGGAGAAATCCGACAAAATTTGGAAATGTTTAGGTTGGGTGGTCAGGGTGGGCCAGGGCGAGTGGCCGCAAAGAGAGGCCATTTTGCAGGGGAAAAAGAAGTCATTTGGCCAGGCTCTGGACATCAGATGAAAGCTGGCATTTGGGGCTATAAGGCCGAGCTGGGATCTGGCTTTTGACCACTGTAGTTTTGGAGAAATCCAACAAAATTTGGAAATTTTTAGGTTGGGTGGTCCGGGTGGGCCAGGGCGAGTGGCCGCAAAGAGAGGCCATTTTGCAGGGGAAAAAGAAATCATTTGGCCAGGCTCTGGGCATCAGATGAAAGCTGGCGTTTGGGGCTATAAGGCCGAGCTGGGATCTAGCTTCTGACCACTGTAGTTTTGGAGAAATCCAACAAAATTTGGAAATTTTTAGGTTGGGTGGTGTGGGTGGGCCAGGGTAAGTGGCCTCAAAGAGAGGCCATTTTGCAGGGGAAAAAGAAGTCATTTGGCCAACCTCTGGGCATCAGATGAAAGCTGGCATTTGGGGCTATAAGGCCGAGCTGGGATCTAGCTTCTGACCACTGTAGTTTTGGAGAAATCCAACAAAATTTGGAAATTTTTAGGTTGGGTGGTCAGGGTGGGCCAGGGCGAGTGGCCGCAAAGAGAGGCCATTTTGCAGGGGAAAAAGAAGTCATTTGGCCAACCTCTGGGCATCAGATGAAAGCTGGCATTTGGGGCTATAAGGCCGAGCTGGGATCTAGCTTCTGACCACTGTAGTTTTGGAGAAATCCAACAAAATTTGGAAATTTTTAGGTTGGGTGGTCAGGGTGGGCCAGGGCGAGTGGCCGCAAAGAGAGGCCATTTTGCAGGGGAAAAAGAAGTCATTTGGCCAGGCTCTGGGCATCAGATGAAAGCTGGCCTTTGGGGCTATAAGGCCGAGCTGGGATCTGGCTTTTGACCACTGTAGTTTTGGAGATATCCAACAAAATTTGGAAATTTTTAGGTTGGGTGGTCAGGGTGGGCCAGGGCGAGTGGCCGCAAAGAGAGGCCATTTTGCAGGGGAAAAAGAAATCATTTGGCCAGGCTCTGGACATCAGATGAAAGCTGGCCTTTGGGGCTATAAGGCCGAGCTGGGATCTGGCTTTTGACCACTGTAGTTTTTGAGAAATCCAACAAAATTTGGAAATTTTTAGGTTGGGTGGTCCGGGTGGGCCAGGGCGAGTGGCCGCAAAGAGAGGCCATTTTGCAGGGGAAAAAGAAATCATTTGGCCAGGCTCTGGGCATCAGATGAAAGCTGGCGTTTGGGGCTATAAGGCCGAGCTGGGATCTGGCTTCTGACCACTGTAGTTTTGGAGAAATCCAACAAAATTTGGAAATTTTTAGGTTGGGTGGTCAGGGTGGGCCAGGGCGAGTGGCCGCAAAGAGAGGCCATTTTGCAGGGGGAAAAGAAGTCATTTGGCCAACCTCTGGGCATCAGATGAAAGCTGGCATTTGGGGCTATAAGGCCGAGCTGGGATCTAGCTTCTGACCACTGTAGTTTTGGAGAAATCCAACAAAATTTGGAAATTTTTAGGTTGGGTGGTCAGGGTGGGCCAGGGCGAGTGGCCGCAAAGAGAGGCCATTTTGCAGGGGAAAAAGAAGTCGTTTGGCCAACCTCTGGGCATCAGATGAAAGCTGGCGTTTGGGGCTATAAGGCTGAGCTGGGATCTGGCTTTTGACCACTGTAGTTTTGGAGAAATCCAACAAAATTTGGAAATTTTTAGGTTGGGTGGTCAGGGTGGACCAGGGCGAGTGGCCGCAAAGAGAGGCCATTTTGCAGGGGAAAAATAAGTCATTTGGCCAGGCTCTGGGCATCAGATGAAAGCTGGCCGTTGGGGCTATAAGGCCAAGCTGGGATCTGGCTTCTGACCACTTTAGTTTTGGAGAAATCCGACAAAATTTGGAAATTTTTAGGTTGGGTGGTCAGGGTGGGCCAGGGCGAGTGGCCGCAAAGAGAGGCCATTTTGCAGGGGAAAAAGAAGTCCTTTGGCCAACCTCTGGGCATCAGATGAAAGCTGGCCTTTGGGGCTATAAGGCCGAGCTGGGATCTGGCTTCTGACCACTTTAGTTTTGGAGAAATCCCACAAAATTTGGAAATTTTTAGGTTGGGTGGTCAGGGAGGGCCAGGTCGAGTGGCTGCAAAGATAGGCCATTTTGCAGGGGAAAAAGAAGTCCTTTGGCCAACCTCTGGGCATCAGATGAAAGCTGGCCTTTGGGGCTATAAGGCCGAGCTGGGATCTGGCTTTTGACCACTGTAGTTTTGGAGAAATCCAACAAAATTTGGAAATTTTTAGGTTGGGTGGTCAGGGTGGGCCAGGGCGAGTGGCCGCAAAGAGAGGCCATTTTGCAGGGGAAAAAGAAGTCATTTGGCCAGGCTCTGGGCATCAGATGAAAGCTGGCCGTTGGGGCTATAAGGCCGAGCTGGGATCTGGCTTCTGACCACTGTAGTTTTGGAGAAATCCAACAAAATTTGGAAATTTTTAGGTTGGGTGGTCAGGGTGGGCCAGGGCGAGTGGCCGCAAATAGAGGCCATTTTGCAGGGGAAAAATAAGTCATTTGGCCAGGCTCTGGGCATCAGATGAAAGCTGGCCGTTGGGGCTATAAGGCCGAGCTGGGATCTCGCTTCTGACCACTTTAGTTTTGGAGAAATCCGACAAAATTTGGAAATTTTTAGGTTGGGTGGTCAGGGTGGGCCAGGGCGAGTGGCCGCAAAGAGAGGCCATTTTGCAGGGGAAAAAGAAGTCCTTTGGCCAACCTCTGGGCATCAGATGAAAGCTGGCCTTTGGGGCTATAAGGCCGAGCTGGGATCTGGCTTTTGACCACTGTAGTTTTGGAGAAATCCAACAAAATTTGGAAATTTTTAGGTTGGGTGGTCAGGGTGGGCCAGGGCGAGTGGCCGCAAAGAGAGGCCATTTTGCAGGGGAAAAAGAAGTCATTTGGCCAGGCTCTGGACATCAGATGAAAGCTGGCGTTTGGGGCTATAAAGCCGAGCTGGGATCTGGCTTTTGACCACTGTAGTTTTGGAGAAATCCAACAAAATTTGGAAATTTTTAGGTTGGGTGGTCAGGGTGGGCCAGGGCGAGTGGCCGCAAAGAGAGGCCATTTTGCAGGGGAAAAAGAAATCATTTGGCCAGGCTCTGGGCATCAGATGAAAGCTGGCGTTTGGGGCTATAAGGCCGAGCTGGGATCTGGCTTCTGACCACTTTAGTTTTGGAGAAATCCAACAAAATTTGGAAATTTTTAGGTTGGGTGGTCAGGGTGGGCCAGGGCGAGTGGCCGCAAAGAGAGGCCGTTTTGCAGGGGAAAAATAAGTCATTTGGCAAATCTCTGGGCATCAGATGAAAGCTGGCCGTTGGGGCTATAAGGCCGAGCTGGGATCTGGCTTCTGACCACTTTAGTTTTGGAGAAATCCAACAAAATTTGGAAATTTTTAGGTTGGGTGGTCAGGGTGGGCCAGGGCGAGTGGCCGCAAAGAGAGGCCATTTTGCAGGGGAAAAATAAGTCATTTGGCCAACCTCTGGGCATCAGATGAAAGCTGGCCGTTGGGGCTATAAGGCCGAGCTGGGATCTGGCTTCTGACCACTGTAGTTTTGGAGAAATCCGACAAAATTTGGAAATGTTTAGGTTGGGTGGTTAGGGTGGGCCAGGGCGAGTGGCCGCAAAGAGAAGCCATTTTGCAGGGGAAAAAGAAGTCATTTGGCCAGGCTCTGGACATCAGATGAAAGCTGGCCTTTGGGGCTATAAGGCCGAGCTGGGATCTGGCTTCTGACCACTGTAGTTTTGGAGAAATCCAACAAAATTTGGAAATTTTTAGGTTGGGTGGTCCGGGTGGGCCAGAGCGAGTGGCCGCAAAGAGAGGCCATTTTGCAGGGGAAAAAGAAATCATTTGGCCAGGCTCTGGGCATCAGATGAAAGCTGGCATTTGGGGCTATAAGGCCGAGCTGGGATCTAGCTTCTGACCACTGTAGTTTTGGAGAAATCCAACAAAATTTGGAAATGTTTAGGTTGGGTGGTCAGGGTGGGCCAGGGCAAGTGGCCTCAAAGAGAGGCCATTTTGCAGGGGAAAAAGAAGTCATTTGGCCAACCTCTGGGCATCAGATGAAAGCTGGCATTTGGGGCTATAAGGCCGAGCTGGGATCTAGCTTCTGACCACTGTAGTTTTGGAGAAATCCAACAAAATTTGGAAATTTTTAGGTTGGGTGGTCAGGGTGGGCCAGGGCGAGTGGCCGCAAAGAGAGGCCATTTTGCAGGGGGAAAAGAAGTCATTTGGCCAACCTCTGGGCATCAGATGAAAGCTAGCATTTGGGGCTATAAGGCCGAGCTGGGATCTAGCTTCTGACCACTGTAGTTTTGGAGAAATCCAACAAAATTTGGAAATTTTTAGGTTGGGTGGTCAGGGTGGGCCAGGGCGAGTGGCCGCAAAGAGAGGCCATTTTGCAGGGGAAAAATAAGTCATTTGGCCAGGCTCTGGACATCAGATGAAAGCTGGCGTTTGGGGCTATAAGGCCGAGCTGGGATCTGGCTTTTGACCACTGTAGTTTTGGAGAAATCCAACAAAATTTGGAAATTTTTAGGTTGGGTGGTCAGGGTGGGCCAGGGCGAGTGGCCGCAAAGAGAGGCCATTTTGCAGGGGAAAAAGAAATCATTTGGCCAGGCTCTGGGCATCAGATGAAAGCTGGCCTTTGGGGCTATAAGGCCGAGCTGGGATCTGGCTTCTGACCACTGTAGGTTTGGAGAAATCCAACAAAATTTGGAAATTTTTAGGTTGGGTGGTCAGGATGGGCCAGGGCGAGTGGCCTCAAAGAGAGGCCGTTTTGCAGGGGAAAAAGAAGTCATTTGGCCAATCTCTGGGCATCAGATGAAAGCTGGCCTTTGGGGCTATAAGGCCGAGCTGGGATCTGGCTTCTGACCACTGTAGTTTTGGAGAAATCCAACAAAATTTGGAAATTTTTAGGTTGGGTGGTCAGGGTGGGCCAGGGCGAGTGGCCTCAAAGAGAGGCCATTTTGCAGGGGAAAAAGAAGTCATTTGGCCAACCTCTGGGCATCAGATGAAAGCTGGCATTTGGGGCTATAAGGCCGAGCTGGGATCTAGCTTCTGACCACTGTAGTTTTGGAGAAATCCAACAAAATTTGGAAATTTTTAGGTTGGGTGGTCAGGGTGGGCCAGGGCGAGTGGCCGCAAAGAGAGGCCATTTTGCAGGGGAAAAATAAGTCATTTGGCCAACCTCTGGGCATCAGATGAAAGCTGGCCGTTGGGGCTATAAGGCCGAGCTGGGATCTGGCTTCTGACCACTTTAGTTTTGGAGAAATCCGACAAAATTTGGAAATTTTTAGGTTGGGTGGTCAGGGTGGGCCAGGGCGAGTGGCCGCAAAGAGAGGCCATTTTGCAGGGGAAAAAGAAGTCATTTGGCCAACCTCTGGGCATCAGATGAAAGCTGGCCGTTGGGGCTATAAGGCCGAGCTGGGATCTGGCTTCTGACCACTGTAGTTTTGGAGAAATCCGACAAAATTTGGAAATGTTTAGGTTGGGTGGTCAGGGTGGGCCAGGGCGAGTGGCCGCAAAGAGAGGCCATTTTGCAGGGGAAAAAGAAGTTATTTGGCCAGGCTCTGGACATCAGATGAAAGCTGGCCTTTGGGGCTATAAGGCCGAGCTGGGATCTGGCTTTTGACCACTGTAGTTTTGGAGAAATCCAACAAAATTTGGAAATTTTTAGGTTGGGTGGTGTGGGTGGGCCAGGGCGAGTGGCCGCAAAGAGAGGCCATTTTGCAGGGGAAAAAGAAATCATTTGGCCAGGCTCTGGGCATCAGATGAAAGCTGGCGTTTGGGGCTATAAGGCCGAGCTGGGATCTAGCTTCTGACCACTGTAGTTTTGGAGAAATCCAGCAAAATTTGGAAATTTTTAGGTTGGGTGGTGTGGGTGGGCCAGGGTAAGTAGCCTCAAAGAGAGGCCATTTTGCAGGGGAAAAAGAAGTCATTTGGCCAACCTCTGGGCATCAGATGAAAGCTGGCATTTGGGGCTATAAGGCCGAGCTGGGATCTGGCTTCTGACCACTGTAGTTTTGGAGAAATCCAACAAAATTTGGAAATTTTTAGGTTGGGTGGTCAGGGTGGGCCAGGGCAAGTGGCCGCAAAGAGAGGCCATTTTGCAGGGGAAAAAGAAGTCATTTGGCCAACCTCTGGGCATCAGATGAAAGCTGGCCTTTGGGGCTATAAGGCCGAGCTGGGATCTAGCTTCTGACCACTGTAGTTTTGGAGAAATCCAACAAAATTTGGAAATTTTTAGGTTGGGTGGTCAGGGTGGGCCAGGGCGAGTGGCCGCAAAGAGAGGCCATTTTGCAGGGGAAAAAGAAGTCATTTGGCCAGGCTCTGGACATCAGATGAAAGCTGGCGTTTGGGGCTATAAGGCCGAGTTGGGATCTAGCTTTTGACCACTGTAGTTTTGGAGAAATCCAACAAAATTTGGAAATTTTTAGGTTGGGTGGTCAGGGTGGGCCAGGGCGAGTGGCCGCAAAGAGAGGCCATTTTGCAGGGGAAAAAGAAATCATTTGGCCAGGCTCTGGGCATCAGATGAAAGCTGGCGTTTGGGGCTATAAGGCCGAGCTGGGATCTAGCTTCTGACCACTGTAGTTTTGGAGAAATCCAACAAAATTTGGAAATTTTTAGGTTGGGTGGTGTGGGTGGGCCAGGGTAAGTAGCCTCAAAGAGAGGCCATTTTGCAGGGGAAAAAGAAGTCATTTGGCCAACCTCTGGGCATCAGATGAAAGCTGGCATTTGGGGCTATAAGGCCGAGCTGGGATCTGGCTTCTGACCACTGTAGTTTTGGAGAAATCCAACAAAATTTGGAAATTTTTAGGTTGGGTGGTCAGGGTGGGCCAGGGCGAGTGGCCGCAAAGAGAGGCCATTTTGCAGGGGAAAAAGAAGTCATTTGGCCAACCTCTGGGCATCAGATGAAAGCTGGCCTTTGGGGCTATAAGGCCGAGCTGGGATCTAGCTTCTGACCACTGTAGTTTTGGAGAAATCCAACAAAATTTGGAAATTTTTAGGTTGGGTGGTCAGGGTGGGCCAGGGCGAGTGGCCGCAAAGAGAGGCCATTTTGCAGGGGAAAAAGAAGTCATTTGGCCAGGCTCTGGACATCAGATGAAAGCTGGCCTTTGGGGCTATAAGGCCGAGCTGGGATCTGGCTTTTGACCACTGTAGTTTTGGAGAAATCCAACAAAATTTGGAAATTTTTAGGTTGGGTGGTCAGGGTGGGCCAGGGTGAGTGGCCTCAAAGAGAGGCCATTTTGCAGGGGAAAAAGAAGTCATTTGGCCAACCTCTGGGCATCAGATGAAAGCTGGCGTTTGGGGCTATAAGGCCGAGCTGGGATCTGGCTTCTGACCACTGTAGTTTTGGAGAAATCCAACAAAATTTGGAAATTTTTAGGTTGGGTGGTCAGGGTGGGCCAGGGCGAGTGGCCGCAAAGAGTGGCCATTTTGCAGGGGGAAAAGAAGTCATTTGGCCAACCTCTGGGCATCAGATGAAAGCTGGCCTTTGGGGCTATAAGGCCGAGCTGGGATCTAGCTTCTGACCACTGTAGTTTTGGAGAAATCCAACAAAATTTGGAAATTTTTAGGTTGGGTGGTCAGGGTGGGCCAGGGCGAGTGGCCGCAAAGAGAGGCCATTTTGCAGGGGTAAAAGAAGTCATTTGGCCAGGCTCTGGACATCAGATGAAAGCTGGCGTTTGGGGCTATAAGGCCGAGCTGGGATCTAGCTTTTGACCACTGTAGTTTTGGAGAAATCCAACAAAATTTGGAAATTTTTAGGTTGGGTGGTCAGGGTGGGCCAGGGCGAGTGGCCGCAAAGAGAGGCCATTTTGCAGGGGAAAAAGAAATCATTTGGCCAGGCTCTGGGCATCAGATGAAAGCTGGCGTTTGGGGCTATAAGGCCGAGCTGGGATCTGGCTTCTGACCACTGTAGTTTTGGAGAAATCCAACAAAATTTGGAAATGTTTAGGTTGGGTGGTCAGGGTGGGCCAGGGCGAGTGGCCTCAAAGAGAGGCCGTTTTGCAGGGGAAAAAGAAGTCATTTGGCCAATCTCTGGGCATGAGATGAAAGCTGGCGTTTGGGGCTATAAGGCCGAGCTGGGATCTGGCTTCTGACCACTGTAGTTTTGGAGAAATCCAACAAAATTTGGAAATTTTTAGGTTGGGTGGTCAGGGTGGGCCAGGGCGAGTGGCCGCAAAGAGAGGCCATTTTGCAGGGGAAAAATAAGTCATTTGGCCAACCTCTGGGCATCAGATGAAAGCTGGCCGTTGGGGCTATAAGGCCGAGCTGGGATCTGGCTTCTGACCACTGTAGTTTTGGAGAAATCCGACAAAATTTGGAAATGTTTAGGTTGGGTGGTCAGGGTGGGCCAGGGCGAGTGGCCGCAAAGAGAGGCCATTTTGCAGGGGAAAAAGAAGTCATTTGGCCAGGCTCTGGACATCAGATGAAAGCTGGCCTTTGGGGCTATAAGGCCGAGCTGGGATCTGGCTTCTGACCACTGTAGTTTTGGAGAAATCCAACAAAATTTGGAAATTTTTAGGTTGGGTGGTGTGGGTGGGCCAGGGTGAGTGGCCTCAAAGAGAGGCCATTTTGCAGGGGAAAAAGAAGTCATTTGGCCAGGCTCTGGACATCAGATGAAAGCTGGCCTTTGGGGCTATAAGGCCGAGCTGGGATCTGGCTTCTGACCACTGTAGTTTTGGAGAAATCCAACAAAATTTGGAAATTTTTAGGTTGGGTGGTCAGGGTGGGCCAGGGCGAGTGGCCGCAAAGAGTGGCCATTTTGCAGGGGGAAAAGAAGTCATTTGGCCAACCTCTGGGCATCAGATGAAAGCTGGCATTTGGGGCTATAAGGCCGAGCTGGGATCTAGCTTCTGACCACTGTAGTTTTGGAGAAATCCAACAAAATTTGGAAATTTTTAGGTTGGGTGGTCAGGGTGGGCCAGGGCGAGTGGCCGCAAAGAGAGGCCATTTTGCAGGGGAAAAAGAAGTCATTTGGCCAGGCTCTGGACATCAGATGAAAGCTGGCGTTTGGGGCTATAAGGCCGAGCTGGGATCTGGCTTTTGACCACTGTAGTTTTGGAGAAATCCAACAAAATTTGGAAATTTTTAGGTTGGGTGGTCAGGGTGGGCCAGGGCGAGTGGCCGCAAAGAGAGGCCATTTTGCAGGGGAAAAAGAAATCATTTGGCCAGGCTCTGGGCATCAGATGAAAGCTGGCGTTTGGGGCTATAAGGCCGAGCTGGGATCTGGCTTCTGACCACTGTAGTTTTGGAGAAATCCAACAAAATTTGGAAATTTTTAGGTTGGGTGGTCAGGGTGGGCCAGGGCGAGTGGCCTCAAAGAGAGGCCATTTTGCAGGGGAAAAATAAGTCATTTGGCCAACCTCTGGGCATCAGATGAAAGCTGGCCGTTGGGGCTATAAGGCCGAGCTGGGATCTGGCTTCTGACCACTTTAGTTTTGGAGAAATCCGACAAAATTTGGAAATGTTTAGGTTGGGTGGTCAGGGTGGGCCAGGGCGAGTGGCCGCAAAGAGAGGCCATTTTGCAGGGGAAAAATAAGTCATTTGGCCAGGCTCTGGGCATCAGATGAAAGCTGGCCGTTGGGGCTATAAGGCCGAGCTGGGATCTGGCTTCTGACCACTTTAGTTTTGGAGAAATCCGACAAAATTTGGAAATTTTTAGGTTGGGTGGTCAGGGTGGGCCAGGGCGAGTGGCCGCAAAGAGAGGCCATTTTGCAGGGGAAAAATAAGTCATTTGGCCAACCTCTGGGCATCAGATGAAAGCTGGCCTTTGGGGCTATAAGGCCGAGCTGGGATCTGGCTTCTGACCACTGTAGTTTTGGAGAAATCCAACAAAATTTGGAAATTTTTAGGTTGGGTGGTCAGGGTGGGCCAGGGCGAGTGGCCGCAAAGAGAGGCCATTTTGCAGGGGAAAAAGAAGTCATTTCGCCAACCTCTGGGCATCAGATGAAAGCTGGCATTTGGGGCTATAAGGCCGAGCTGGGATCTGGCTTTTGACCACTGTAGTTTTGGAGAAATCCAACAAAATTTGGAAATTTTTAGGTTGGGTGGTCAGGGTGGGCCAGGGCGAGTGGCCGCAAAGAGAGGCCATTTTGCAGGGGAAAAATAAGTCATTTGGCCAACCTCTGGGCATCAGATGAAAGCTGGCCTTTGGGGCTATAAGGCCGAGCTGGGATCTGGCTTCTGACCACTTTAGTTTTGGAGAAATCCGACAAAATTTGGAAATTTTTAGGTTGGGTGGTCAGGGTGGGCCAGGGCGAGTGGCCGCAAAGAGAGGCCATTTTGCAGGGGAAAAAATAAGTCATTTGGCCAACCTCTGGGCATCAGATGAAAGCTGGCCGTTGGGGCTATAAGGCCGAGCTGGGATCTGGCTTCTGACCACTTTAGTTTTGGAGAAATCCGACAAAATTTGGAAATGTTTAGGTTGGGTGGTCAGGGTGGGCCAGGGCGAGTGGCCGCAAAGAGAGGCCGTTTTGCAGGGGAAAAAGAAGTCATTTGGCCAATCTCTGGGCATGAGATGAAAGCTGACATTTGGGGCTATAAGGCCGAGCTGGGATCTGGCTTCTGACCACTGTAGTTTTGGAGAAATCCAACAAAATTTGGAAATGTTTAGGTTGGGTGGTCAGGGTGGGCCAGGGCGAGTGGCCGCAAAGAGAGGCCATTTTGCAGGGGAAAAATAAGTCATTTGGCCAACCTCTGGGCATCAGATGAAAGCTGGCCGTTGGGGCTATAAGGCCGAGCTGGGATCTGGCTTCTGACCACTGTAGTTTTGGAGAAATCCGACAAAATTTGGAAATGTTTAGGTTGGGTGGTCAGGGTGGGCCAGGGCGAGTGGCCGCAAAGAGAGGCCATTTTGCAGGGGAAAAAGAAGTCATTTGGCCAGGCTCTGGACATCAGATGAAAGCTGGCCTTTGGGGGCTATAAGGCCGAGCTGGGATCTGGCTTTTGACCACTGTAGTTTTGGAGAAATCCAACAAAATTTGGAAATTTTTAGGTTGGGTGGTGTGGGTGGGCCAGGGTGAGTGGCCTCAAAGAGAGGCCATTTTGCAGGGGAAAAAGAAGTCATTTGGCCAACCTCTGGGCATCAGATGAAAGCTGGCGTTTGGGGCTATAAGGCCGAGCTGGGATCTGGCTTCTGACCACTGTAGTTTTGGAGAAATCCAACAAAATTTGGAAATTTTTAGGTTGGGTGGTCAGGGTGGGCCAGGGCGAGTGGCCGCAAAGAGTGGCCATTTTGCAGGGGGAAAAGAAGTCATTTGGCCAACCTCTGGGCATCAGATGAAAGCTGGCATTTGGGGCTATAAGGCCGAGCTGGGATCTAGCTTCTGACCACTGTAGTTTTGGAGAAATCCAACAAAATTTGGAAATTTTTAGGTTGGGTGGGTCAGGGTGGGCCAGGGCGAGTGGCCGCAAAGAGAGGCCATTTTGCAGGGGAAAAAGAAGTCATTTGGCCAGGCTCTGGACATCAGATGAAAGCTGGCGTTTGGGGCTATAAGGCCGAGCTGGGATCTGGCTTTTGACCACTGTACTTTTGGAGAAATCCAACAAAATTTGGAAATGTTTAGGTTGGGTGGTCAGGGTGGGCCAGGGCGAGTGGCCGCAAAGAGAGGCCATTTTGCAGGGGAAAAAGAAATCATTTGGCCAGGCTCTGGGCATCAGATGAAAGCTGGCGTTTGGGGCTATAAGGCCGAGCTGGGATCTGGCTTCTGACCACTGTAGTTTTGGAGAAATCCAACAAAATTTGGAAATTTTTAGGTTGGGTGGTCAGGGTGGGCCAGGGCGAGTGGCCTCAAAGAGAGGCCATTTTGCAGGGGAAAAAGAAGTCGTTTGGCCAACCTCTGGGCATCAGATGAAAGCTGGCGTTTGGGGCTATAAGGCCGAGCTGGGATCTGGCTTCTGACCACTTTAGTTTTGGAGAAATCCGACAAAATTTGGAAATTTTTAGGTTGGGTGGTCAGGGTGGGCCAGGGCGAGTGGCCGCAAAGAGAGGCCATTTTGCAGGGGAAAAATAAGTCATTTGGCCAACCTCTGGGCATCAGATGAAAGCTGGCCGTTGGGGCTATAAGGCCGAGCTGGGATCTGGCTTTTGACCACTGTAGTTTTGGAGAAATCCGACAAAATTTGGAAATGTTTAGGTTGGGTGGTCAGGGTGGGCCAGGGCGAGTGGCCGCAAAGAGAGGCCATTTTGCAGGGGAAAAATAAGTCATTTGGCAAACCTCTGGGCATCAGATGAAAGCTGGCCGTTGGGGCTATAAGGCCGAGCTGGGATCTGGCTTCTGACCACTTTAGTTTTGGAGAAATCCGACAAAATTTGGAAATTTTTAGGTTGGGTGGTCAGGGGTGGGCCAGGGCGAGTGGCCGCAAAGAGAGGCCATTTTGCAGGGGAAAAATAAGTCATTTGGCCAACCTCTGGGCATCAGATGAAAGCTGGCCTTTGGGGCTATAAGGCCGAGCTGGGATCTGGCTTCTGACCACTGTAGTTTTGGAGAAATCCAACAAAATTTGGAAATTTTTAGGTTGGGTGGTCAGGGTGGGCCAGGGCGAGTGGCCGCAAAGAGAGGCCATTTTGCAGGGGAAAAAGAAGTCATTTGGCCAACCTCTGGGCATCAGATGAAAGCTGGCATTTGGGGCTATAAGGCCGAGCTGGGATCTGGCTTTTGACCACTGTAGTTTTGGAGAAATCCAACAAAATTTGGAAATTTTTAGGTTGGGTGGTCAGGGTGGGCCAGGGCGAGTGGCCGCAAAGAGAGGCCATTTTGCAGGGGAAAAAGAAGTCATTTGGCCAACCTCTGGGCATCAGATGAAAGCTGGCCGTTGGGGCTATAAGGCCGAGCTGGGATCTGGCTTCTGACCACTTTAGTTTTGGAGAAATCCGACAAAATTTGGAAATTTTTAGGTTGGGTGGTCAGGGTGGGCCAGGGCGAGTGGCCGCAAAGAGAGGCCATTTTGCAGGGGAAAAATAAGTCATTTGGCCAACCTCTGGGCATCAGATGAAAGCTGGCCGTTGGGGCTATAAGGCCGAGCTGGGATCTGGCTTCTGACCACTTTAGTTTTGGAGAAATCCGACAAAATTTGGAAATGTTTAGGTTGGGTGGTCAGGGTGGGCCAGGGCGAGTGGCCGCAAAGAGAGGCCGTTTTGCAGGGGAAAAAGAAGTCATTTGGCCAATCTCTGGGCATGAGATGAAAGCTGACATTTGGGGCTATAAGGCCGAGCTGGGATCTGGCTTCTGACCACTGTAGTTTTGGAGAAATCCAACAAAATTTGGAAATGTTTAGGTTGGGTGGTCAGGGTGGGCCAGGGCGAGTGGCCGCAAAGAGAGGCCATTTTGCAGGGGAAAAATAAGTCATTTGGCCAACCTCTGGGCATCAGATGAAAGCTGGCCGTTGGGGCTATAAGGCCGAGCTGGGATCTGGCTTCTGACCACTGTAGTTTTGGAGAAATCCGACAAAATTTGGAAATGTTTAGGTTGGGTGGTCAGGGTGGGCCAGGGCGAGTGGCCGCAAAGAGAGGCCATTTTGCAGGGGAAAAAGAAGTCATTTGGCCAGGCTCTGGACATCAGATGAAAGCTGGCCTTTGGGGCTATAAGGCCGAGCTGGGATCTGGCTTTTGACCACTGTAGTTTTGGAGAAATCCAACAAAATTTGGAAATTTTTAGGTTGGGTGGTGTGGGTGGGCCAGGGTGAGTGGCCGCAAAGAGTGGCCATTTTGCAGGGGAAAAAGAAGTCATTTGGCCAACCTCTGGGCATCAGATGAAAGCTGGCATTTGGGGCTATAAGGCCGAGCTGGGATCTAGCTTCTGACCACTGTAGTTTTGGAGAAATCCAACAAAATTTGGAAATTTTTAGGTTGGGTGGTCAGGGTGGGCCAGGGCGAGTGGCCGCAAAGAGAGGCCATTTTGCAGGGGAAAAAGAAGTCATTTGGCCAGGCTCTGGACATCAGATGAAAGCTGGCGTTTGGGGCTATAAGGCCGAGCTGGGATCTGGCTTTTGACCACTGTAGTTTTGGAGAAATCCAACAAAATTTGGAAATGTTTAGGTTGGGTGGTCAGGGTGGGCCAGGGCGAGTGGCCGCAAAGAGAGGCCATTTTGCAGGGGAAAAAGAAATCATTTGGCCAGGCTCTGGGCATGAGATGAAAGCTGGCGTTTGGGGCTATAAGGCCGAGCTGGGATCTGGCTTCTGACCACTGTAGTTTTGGAGAAATCCAACAAAATTTGGAAATTTTTAGGTTGGGTGGTCAGGGTGGGCCAGGGCGAGTGGCCTCAAAGAGAGGCCATTTTGCAGGGGAAAAAGAAGTCGTTTGCCCAACCTCTGGGCATCAGATGAAAGCTGGCCGTTGGGGCTATAAGGCCGAGCTGGGATCTGGCTTTTGACCACTGTAGTTTTGGAGAAATCCGACAAAATTTGGAAATTTTTAGGTTGGGTGGTCAGGGTGGGCCAGGGCGAGTGGCCGCAAAGAGAGGCCATTTTGCAGGGGAAAAAGAAGTCATTTGGCAAACCTCTGGGCATCAGATGAAAGCTGGCCGTTGGGGCTATAAGGCCGAGCTGGGATCTGGCTTCTGACCACTTTAGTTTTGGAGAAATCCAACAAAATTTGGAAATTTTTAGGTTGGGTGGTCAGGGTGGGCCAGGGCGAGTGGCCGCAAAGAGAGGCCATTTTGCAGGGGAAAAATAAGTCATTTGGCCAACCTCTGGGCATCAGATGAAAGCTGGCCTTTGGGGCTATAAGGCCGAGCTGGGATCTGGCTTCTGACCACTGTAGTTTTGGAGAAATCCAACAAAATTTGGAAATGTTTAGGTTGGGTGGTCAGGGTGGGCCAGGGCGAGTGGCCGCAAAGAGAGGCCATTTTGCAGGGGAAAAAGAAGTCATTTGGCCAGGCTCTGGACATCAGATGAAAGCTGGCCTTTGGGGCTATAAGGCCGAGCTGGCATCTAGCTTCTGACCACTGTAGTTTTGGAGAAATCCAACAAAATTTGGAAATTTTTAGGTTGGGTGGTCCGGGTGGGCCAGGGCAAGTGGCCGCAAATAGAGGCCATTTTGCAGGGGAAAAAGAAATCATTTGGCCAGGCTCTGGGCATCAGATGAAAGCTGGCATTTGGGGCTATAAGGCCGAGCTGGGATCTAGCTTCTGACCACTGTAGTTTTGGAGAAATCCAACAAAATTTGGAAATTTTTAGGTTGGGTGGTCAGGGTGGGCCAGGGCAAGTGGCCTCAAAGAGAGGCCATTTTGCAGGGGAAAAAGAAGTCATTTGGCCAACCTCTGGGCATCAGATGAAAGCTGACATTTGGGGCTATAAGGCCGAGCTGGGATCTGGCTTCTGACCACTGTAGTTTTGGAGAAATCCAACAAAATTTGGAAATTTTTAGGTTGGGTGGTCAGGGTGGGCCAGGGCGAGTGGCCGCAAAGAGAGGCCATTTTGCAGGGGGAAAAGAAATCATTTGGCCAGGCTCTGGGCATCAGATGAAAGCTGGCATTTGGGGCTATAAGGCCGAGCTGGCATCTAGCTTCTGACCACTGTAGTTTTGGAGAAATCCAACAAAATTTGGAAATTTTTAGGTTGGGTGGTCAGGGTGGGCCAGGGCGAGTGGCCGCAAAGAGAGGCCATTTTGCAGGGGAAAAAGAAGTCAGTTGGCCAGGCTCTGGACATCAGATGAAAGCTGGCGTTTGGGGCTATAAGGCCGAGCTGGGATCTGGCTTTTGACCACTGTAGTTTTGGAGAAATCCAACAAAATTTGGAAATTTTTAGGTTGGGTGGTCAGGGTGGGCCAGGGCGAGTGGCCGCAAAGAGAGGCCATTTTGCAGGGGAAAAAGAAATCATTTGGCCAGGCTCTGGGCATCAGATGAAAGCTGGCGTTTGGGGCTATAAGGCCGAGCTGGGATCTGGCTTCTGACCACTTTAGTTTTGGAGAAATCCAACAAAATTTGGAAATTTTTAGGTTGGGTGGTCAGGGTGGGCCAGGGCGAGTGGCCTCAAAGAGAGGCCGTTTTGCAGGGGAAAAAGAAGTCATTTGGCCAATCTCTGGGCATCAGATGAAAGCTGACATTTGGGGCTATAAGGCCGAGCTGGGATCTGGCTTCTGACCACTGTAGTTTTGGAGAAATCCAACAAAATTTGGAAATTTTTAGGTTGGGTGGTCAGGGTGGGCCAGGGCGAGTGGCCGCAAAGAGAGGCCATTTTGCAGGGGAAAAAGAAGTCATTTGGCCAACCTCTGGGCATCAGATGAAAGCTGGCATTTGGGGCTATAAGGCCGAGCTGGGATCTAGCTTCTGACCACTGTAGTTTTGGAGAAATCCAACAAAATTTGGAAATTTTTAGGTTGGGTGGTCAGGGTGGGCCAGGGCGAGTGGCCGCAAAGAGAGGCCATTTTGCAGGGGAAAAATAAGTCATTTGGCCAACCTCTGGGCATCAGATGAAAGCTGGCCGTTGGGGCTATAAGGCCGAGCTGGGATCTGGCTTCTGACCACTTTAGTTTTGGAGAAATCCGACAAAATTTGGAAATGTTTAGGTTGGGTGGTCAGGGTGGGCCAGGGCGAGTGGCCGCAAAGAGAGGCCATTTTGCAGGGGAAAAATAAGTCATTTGGCCAACCTCTGGGCATCAGATGAAAGCTGGCCGTTGGGGCTATAAGGCCGAGCTGGGATCTGGCTTCTGACCACTGTAGTTTTGGAGAAATCCAACAAAATTTGGAAATGTTTAGGTTGGGTGGTCAGGGTGGGCCAGGGCGAGTGGCCTCAAAGAGAGGCCGTTTTGCAGGGGAAAAAGAAGTCATTTGGCCAATCTCTGGGCATGAGATGAAAGCTGACATTTGGGGCTATAAGGCCGAGCTGGGATCTGGCTTCTGACCACTGTAGTTTTGGAGAAATCCAACAAAATTTGGAAATTTTTAGGTTGGGTGGTCAGGGTGGGCCAGGGCGAGTGGCCGCAAAGAGAGGCCATTTTGCAGGGGAAAAATAAGTCATTTGGCCAACCTCTGGGCATCAGATGAAAGCTGGCCGTTGGGGCTATAAGGCCGAGCTGGGATCTGGCTTCTGACCACTTTAGTTTTGGAGAAATCCGACAAAATTTGGAAATGTTTAGGTTGGGTGGTCAGGGTGGGCCAGGGCGAGTGGCCGCAAAGAGAGGCCATTTTGCAGGGGAAAAATAAGTCATTTGGCCAACCTCTGGGCATCAGATGAAAGCTGGCCGTTGGGGGTATAAGGCCGAGCTGGGATCTGGCTTCTGACCACTTTAGTTTTGGAGAAATCCGACAAAATTTGGAAATGTTTAGGTTGGGTGGTCAGGGTGGGCCAGGGCGAGTGGCCGCAAAGAGAGGCCATTTTGCAGGGGAAAAGAAGTCATTTGGCCAGGCTCTGGACATCAGATGAAAGCTGGCCTTTGGGGCTATAAGGCCGAGCTGGGATCTGGCTTTTGACCACTGTAGTTTTGGAGAAATCCAACAAAATTTGGAAATTTTTAGGTTGGGTGGTCCGGGTGGGCCAGGGCGAGTGGCCGCAAAGAGAGGCCAGTTTGCAGGGGAAAAAGAAATCATTTGGCCAGGCTCTGGGCATCAGATGAAAGCTGGCGTTTGGGGCTATAAGGCCGAGCTGGGATCTGGCTTCTGACCACTTTAGTTTTGGAGAAATCCGACAAAATTTGGAAATGTTTAGGTTGGGTGGTCAAGGGTGGGCCAGGGCGAGTGGCCGCAAAGAGAGGCCATTTTGCAGGGGAAAAATAAGTCATTTGGCCAACCTCTGGGCATCAGATGAAAGCTGGCCGTTGGGGCTATAAGGCCGAGCTGGGATCTGGCTTCTGACCACTTTAGTTTTGGAGAAATCCGACAAAATTTGGAAATGTTTAGGTTGGGTGGTCAGGGTGGGCCAGGGCGAGTGGCCTCAAAGAGAGGCCATTTTGCAGGGGAAAAAGAAGTCATTTGGCCAGGCTCTGGACATCAGATGAAAGCTGGCGTTTGGGGCTATAAGGCCGAGCTGGGATCTGGCTTTTGACCACTGTAGTTTTGGAGAAATCCAACAAAATTTGGAAATTTTTAGGTTGGGTGGTCCGGGTGGGCCAGGGCGAGTGGCCGCAAAGAGAGGCCATTTTGCAGGGGAAAAAGAAATCATTTGGCCAGGCTCTGGGCATCAGATGAAAGCTGGCGTTTGGGGCTATAAGGCCGAGCTGGGATCTGGCTTCTGACCACTGTAGTTTTGGAGAAATCCAACAAAATTTGGAAATTTTTAGGTTGGGTGGTCAGGGTGGGCCAGGGCGAGTGGCCTCAAAGAGAGGCCGTTTTGCAGGGGAAAAAGAAGTCATTTGGCCAATCTCTGGGCATCAGATGAAAGCTGACATTTGGGGCTATAAGGCCGAGCTGGGATCTGGCTTCTGACCACTGTAGTTTTGGAGAAATCCAACAAAATTTGGAAATTTTTAGGTTGGGTGGTCAGGGTGGGCCAGGGCGAGTGGCCGCAAAGAGAGGCCATTTTGCAGGGGAAAAAGAAGTCATTTGGCCAACCTCTGGGCATCAGATGAAAGCTGGCATTTGGGGCTATAAGGCCGAGCTGGGATCTAGCTTCTGACCACTGTAGTTTTGGAGAAATCCAACAAAATTTGGAAATTTTTAGGTTGGGTGGTCAGGGTGGGCCAGGGCGAGTGGCCGCAAAGAGAGGCCATTTTGCAGGGGAAAAATAAGTCATTTGGCCAACCTCTGGGCATCAGATGAAAGCTGGCCGTTGGGGCTATAAGGCCGAGCTGGGATCTGGCTTCTGACCACTTTAGTTTTGGAGAAATCCGACAAAATTTGGAAATGTTTAGGTTGGGTGGTCAGGGTGGGCCAGGGCGAGTGGCCGCAAAGAGAGGCCATTTTGCAGGGGAAAAAGAAGTCATTTGGCCAGGCTCTGGACATCAGATGAAAGCTGGCCTTTGGGGCTATAAGGCCGAGCTGGGATCTGGCTTCTGACCACTTTAGTTTTGGAGAAATCCGACAAAATTTGGAAATGTTTAGGTTGGGTGGTCAGGGTGGGCCAGGGCGAGTGGCCGCAAAGAGAGGCCATTTTGCAGGGGAAAAAGAAGTCATTTGGCCAGGCTCTGGACATCAGATGAAAGCTGGCCTTTGGGGCTATAAGGCCGAGCTGGGATCTGGCTTTTGCACCACTGTAGTTTTGGAGAAATCCAACAAAATTTGGAAATTTTTAGGTTGGGTGGTCAGGGTGGGCCAGGGCGAGTGGCCTCAAAGAGAGGCCGTTTTGCAGGGGAAAAAGAAGTCATTTGGCCAATCTCTGGGCATCAGATGAAAGCTGACATTTGGGGCTATAAGGCCGAGCTGGGATCTGGCTTCTGACCACTGTAGTTTTGGAGAAATCCAACAAAATTTGGAAATGTTTAGGTTGGGTGGTCAGGGTGGGCCAGGGCGAGTGGCCGCAAAGAGAGGCCATTTTGCAGGGGAAAAAGAAGTCATTTGGCCAACCTCTGGGCATCAGATGAAAGCTGGCATTTGGGGCTATAAGGCCGAGCTGGGATCTAGCTTCTGACCACTGTAGTTTTGGGAGAAATCCAACAAAATTTGGAAATTTTTAGGTTGGGTGGTCAGGGTGGGCCAGGGCGAGTGGCCGCAAAGAGAGGCCATTTTGCAGGGGAAAAATAAGTCATTTGGCCAACCTCTGGGCATCAGATGAAAGCTGGCCGTTGGGGCTATAAGGCCGAGCTGGGATCTGGCTTCTGACCACTTTAGTTTTGGAGAAATCCGACAAAATTTGGAAATGTTTAGGTTGGGTGGTCAGGGTGGGCCAGGGCGAGTGGCCGCAAAGAGAGGCCATTTTGCAGGGGAAAAAGAAGTCATTTGGCCAGGCTCTGGACATCAGATGAAAGCTGGCCTTTGGGGCTATAAGGCCGAGCTGGGATCTGGCTTCTGACCACTTTAGTTTTGGAGAAATCCGACAAAATTTGGAAATGTTTAGGTTGGGTGGTCAGGGTGGGCCAGGGCGAGTGGCCGCAAAGAGAGGCCATTTTGCAGGGGAAAAAGAAGTCATTTGGCAGGCTCTGGACATCAGATGAAAGCTGGCCTTTTGGGGCTATAAGGCCGAGCTGGGATCTGGCTTTTGACCACTGTAGTTTTGGAGAAATCCAACAAAATTTGGAAATTTTTAGGTTGGGTGGTCCGGGTGGGCCAGGGCGAGTGGCCGCAAAGAGAGGCCATTTTGCAGGGGAAAAAGAAATCATTTGGCCAGGCTCTGGGCATCAGATGAAAGCTGGCGTTTGGGGCTATAAGGCCGAGCTGGGATCTGGCTTCTGACCACTTTAGTTTTGGAGAAATCCAACAAATTTGGAAATGTTTAGGTTGGGTGGTCAGGGTGGGCCAGGGCGAGTGGCCGCAAAGAGAGGCCATTTTGCAGGGGAAAAATAAGTCATTTGGCCAACCTCTGGGCATCAGATGAAAGCTGGCCGTTGGGGCTATAAGGCCGAGCTGGGATCTGGCTTCTGACCACTTTAGTTTTGGAGAAATCCGACAAAATTTGGAAATGTTTAGGTTGGGTGGTCAGGGTGGGCCAGGGCGAGTGGCCGCAAAGAGAGGCCATTTTGCAGGGGAAAAAGAAGTCATTTGGCCAGGCTCTGGACATCAGATGAAAGCTGGCCTTTGGGGCTATAAGGCCGAGCTGGGATCTGGCTTTTGACCACTGTAGTTTTGGAGAAATCCAACAAAATTTGGAAATTTTTAGGTTGGGTGGTCCGGGTGGGCCAGGGCGAGTGGCCGCAAAGAGAGGCCATTTTGCAGGGGAAAAAGAAATCATTTGGCCAGGCTCTGGGCATCAGATGAAAGCTGGCGTTTGGGGCTATAAGACCGAGCTGGGATCTAGCTTCTGACCACTGTAGTTTTGGAGAAATCCAGCAAAATTTGGAAATTTTTAGGTTGGGTGGTCCGGGTGGGCCAGGGCGAGTGGCCGCAAAGAGAGGCCATTTTGCAGGGGAAAAAGAAATCATTTGGCCAGGCTCTGGGCATCAGATTGAAAGCTGGCCTTTGGGGCTATAAGGCCGAGCTGGGATCTAGCTTCTGACCACTGTAGTTTTGGAGAAATCCAGCAAAATTTGGCAATTTTTAGGTTGGGTGGTCAGGGTGGGCCAGGGCGAGTGGCCGCAAAGAGAGGCCATTTTGCAGGGGAAAAAGAAGTCCTTTGGCCAACCTCTGGGCATCAGGTGAAAGCTGGCCTTTGGGGCTATAAGGCCGAGCTGGCATCTAGCTTCTGACCACTGTAGTTTTGGAGAAATCCAGCAAAATTTGGCAATTTTTAGGTTGGGCGGTCAGGGTGGGCCAGGGCGAGTGGCCGCAAAGAGAGGCCATTTTGCAGGGGAAAAAGAAGTCCTTTGGCCAACCTCTGGGCATCAGGTGAAAGCTGGCCTTTGGGGCTATAAGGCCGAGCTGGCATCTAGCTTCTGACCACTGTAGTTTTGGAGAAATCCAGCAAAATTTGGCAATTTTTAGGTTGGGTGGTCAGGTGGGCCAGGGCGAGTGGCCGCAAAGAGAGGCCATTTTGCAGGGGAAAAAGAAGTCCTTTGGCCAACCTCTGGGCATCAGGTGAAAGCTGGCCTTTGGGGCTAGAAGGCCGAGCTGGCATCTAGCTTCTGACCACTGTAGTTTTGGAGAAATCCAGCAAAATTTGGCAATTTTAGGTTGGGCGGTCAGGGTGGGCCAGGGCGAGTGGCCGCAAAGAGAGGCCATTTGCAGGGGAAAAAGAAGTCCTTTGGCCAAGCTCTGGGCATCAGGTGAAAGCTGGCCTTTGGGGCTATAAGGCCGAGCTGGCATCTAGCTTCTGACCACTGTAGTTTTGGAGAAATCCAGCAAAATTTGGCCATTTTTAGGTTGGGTGGTCAGGGTGGGCCAGGGCGATTGGCCGCAAAGACAGGCCATTTTGCAGGGGAAAAAGAAGTCCTTTGGCCAACCTCTGGGCATCAGGTGAAAGCTGGCCTTTGGGGCTATAAGGCCGAGCTGGCATCTAGCTTCTGACCACTGTAGTTTTGGAGAAATCCAGCAAAATTTGGCAATTTTTAGGTTGGGCGGTCAGGGTGGGCCAGGGCGAGTGGCCGCAAAGAGAGGCCATTTTGCAGGGGAAAAAGAAGTCCTTTGGCCAACCTCTGGGCATCAGGTGAAAGCTGGCCTTTGGGGCTATAAGGCCGAGCTGGCATCTAGCTTCTGACCACTGTAGTTTTGGAGAAATCCAGCAAAATTTGGCAATTTTTAGGTTGGGTGGTCAGGGTGGGCCAGGGCGAGTGGCCGCAAAGAGAGGCCATTTTGCAGGGGAAAAAGAAGTCCTTTGGCCAACCTCTGGGCATCAGGTGAAAGCTGGCCTTTGGGGCTATAAGGCCGAGCTGGCATCTAGCTTCTGACCACTGTAGTTTTGGAGAAATCCAGCAAAAATTTGGCAATTTTTAGGTTGGGCGGTCAGGGTGGGCCAG